>NC_089771.1:2077331-2187331 GCF_040412425.1 Macrobrachium rosenbergii | reverse complement strand
TAAAAAAATTATACATGTATAAAGATTATATTGATAACTCTAAAAAAGTTGCTAAAATAACAAAACAACCATCTAAACCTCATGGAATATCATTTACAAAGCCAGTGACATTTTAAATGGTAGTTCATACGGTTTAAAACCTACTAATTCAAGCATAACACTTTTACCGTGATATTATGAAGATTCTACAGAAGGGAGATAAGTTCAGAACTCGGCCTAAGCCTGGAGGGAGTCGAGATTTCGCTCGACAAAGTGAAAGCTCATTATATTAAAACCCTGGGCTAGGTCAAGTGACGCCCAACAAAATTTACATCACATTTTGGTATTCAAATAAGTGGGTGCAAGTTGGGCAGACGTTGCAGGTGCTGATGTTAATTGCGTCTTGTTTTACTCACATTTTTATTTATTTATCAGTTTGTTAATTTATCTGTTTTTTTGTAGTTACTGATCTCCTCTTTCTGTATTTCCCATTACCTTCTGTTACTTCTTTCAAATGAACACCATATTCTTTGGAGGCTTGAATTTCAAGTCAATGGCCCCTTTGGTGGGCTTGTTCCATATGAATAGGGTTCATCTTCTGAATAATAATAATAATAATAATAATAATAATAATAATAATAATAATAATAATAATAATAATAATAATAATTTAATAATAATAATTTGTACAAACGAGAAAAGACTAAAAGTTAATAGGAAAATGTTTAATTTCGAGACGTATGTGATTGTTTGAGTTGTTTTGTGAATAAGATGTTTAAACACTACTTGGAATTTTTGAATGATTAATTACAAAGCATGAACAGTGCTGATCGAGTCTCTGAATATACAGGTAAACTAAGTCTCTCTCTCTCTCTCTCTCTCTCTCTCTCTCTCTCTCTCTCTCTCTCTCCCTTTGTCGTTACTGATGTAAGTGGTAAACAAAAGATTACCTTTTCTGGCGTTTCTTCGGCTCATAATCTTTTTTCGAAGTTAGCGAAATTTTCCGTTTTAATCCCCGATATAAGCAATAGACCTAGCAATATCTATGGATTAATTTCATGTAAATTGGAAAATTATCTGTTTTAATCCCCATTACGAGATATAAACCAGCATCATATATGATTTAATTTCATGTAAATTGGTAAATTATCTATTTTAACCCCCATTACGAAAAATATCTGTGAATTAATTTCATGTAAATTGGTAAATTCATTGATTTAATTTAATTTAAATTGGTAAATTATCTATTTTAGCCATCATTAAGAGATATAAACCCAGAAATGCAAGTATGAAACTTTCATTTAATGTAAACTGACAAATTCAAACTGTTTAATTAAATGAGATATAAAACCCAGCAAATTGGAAAAAGAAATGAAATTAAAGGAGACATGTGCCACAATCTGGAAAGAGTCTCAAAGTGGAGTGACACACTTCATACTCAAAGTCTGCTGTATTCTTGAGTTAATTAGCAAGACGTGCAAGAGGAGTGCCATACATACGTTGTATACAATGGATTAGTGGGTCTCAAAGTGAGGAGAGACTTCATACTTTGGAGAAGTCTGATAATTCTTGTAGTTTTGCTACTCAACAGATATGAGATATATCATATATAGAAGACACACAATACATACACACACACACATACATACATACATACACATACACACACATACACACATATATATATATATATATATATATATATATATATATATATATATATATATATATATATATATATATATATATATATATATATATATATATATATATATATATATATATATATATATATATATATATATATTATATATAAAGGTTCTTAATATATGTTTATATATATATATATATATATATATATTATATATATATATATATGCCTTATATATATATATATATATATGGATATATATATATATAAACTAATTTAAAGGAGTTCTTAAAAAGTTTTATTCCATTCTAAAAAGGTGATTAGATAAAGAAACGTTTTTCTAGTGATTAACATACTTATACTACTACAATAATTACTTCTGGTGTGTAAATCTTTCATGTCTCACATGACCTACAGCTTTTCGATTTTTCAAATATATCATAAAATATACATCTATTTAATTTTCTTCTTTTTTCTATTTGATGTAACTGACATCTATATAATTTTTCCTGTCTCATATAATCTAAATCTATTTAATTGTTTCTATTTCATATAACCTAAATCTATTTATTTTTTCTGAATATAAAGTACTGTAGATATGCTCTGGGATACCGTCGCACTGTTTTCATTTGACACGTCCACAGTATATACTAAACAATTATACAAAATATTTTCTTATGATTAATATCATTCTCAATTAACTATTCCGAGGAAATATTGATGAAAACCTGATAAGAAAGGAACGTGAGCTTTAAATTTCGAAAGCAGATGTTATTAAAAGGTTCGATAGATACCTTTGGTCATAAAATTCTTTATGGCCAAGTTTCAGAGCCCATCCAAGGGGCTATAAATGCATTCCATCTCATCTCTCTCTCTCTCTCTCTCTCTCTCTCTCTCTCTCTCTCTCTCTCTCTCGAATTATTTATTCTACTTAACATTTATACATTTTTTCCTTAATTGTACTGTATTAAGAAGATTTACTATGACAATTTTGTTGTAACTTAATAATGCTGGTAAATCTTTTTAATATAATATAATTAAGGAAAAACATATGACAATTTTATAAATTTACATAGTACAATTAGAAAATATAAATGTCAAGAATAGATAATTTGAGAGAGAGAGAGAGAGAGAGAGAGAGAGAGAGAGAGAGAGAGAGAGAGAGAGAGAGATGAAGTGGAATGCATTTATAGGCTCTGAAACTTGGCCATCAAGAATGTTATGGCCAAAGGTACCCATCGAACCTTTTAATAACATCTGCTTTCGAAGTTTAAAGCTCACGTTCCTTTCTTATCAGGTTTTCATCAATATTTCCTCGGAAGAGTTAATTGAGAATTATATTAATCATAAGAAAATGTTTTTATAATTGTTTAGTATATACTGTGGACGTTTCAAGTGAAAACAGTGCAACAGTATCCCAGAGCATATCTAGAGTACTTTATATTCAGAAAAAATTAAATAGATTTACTTATATGAAATAGAAACAATTAAATAGATTTAGATTATATGAGGCAGGAAGAAATATATAGATGTCAGTTACATCAAATAGAAAAAAGAAGAAAATTAAATAGATGTATATTTTATGATATATGAAAAATTAAATAGCTGTAGGTTATACGAGATATTAAAGATTAGATAGCGCTAAGTACATGAAATAGAAGAGAACGAAATTTATTAGAAAATTCAATAGATGTATATTATATGATACATAAAAATTAAATAGATTTAGGTTATATGAAATAGGAAAGATTAGATAGATGTAAGTGATGTGAAACAGGAAAAATTAAATAAATGTAGGTTATATGAAACCGTAAAATAAATAGATGTGGGTTAAAAGAAATAGGGGAAAATAAACCGATGTAGGATATATGAAATATGAAAAAATTAAATACACAGATGTTATCTGAAATAATAATCACTAAATTGATGTAGGTTATATGAAACAGGATAAATTAGACATATGTATGTTACATGGCATCGTGAAAATCTTATTTGAAAAATTAAATAAAAATAGTTTATATAAATAGAAAAATTAATCTAAAAACATTAAATAAAATAAATGAATACAATAGAAGAAAATAAATAAAAAACCTAAGCAATTGTTATAGCATCAAGCTGTAAAAAAATGAGGTCATAAGAATATTCCAAATAATATTCAGATGCATTTGCTTGATTTGAAATAAAGCAGTGCCTCGGTGTAGTTATCTAAAGATTAAAGAGAGCAATTAACTAAATTGCTTTGAATGATAAAGTAAAAATTTTTTTTAATACTCCATTAAACTGTAACTGGTAATGTATATCAGTATACAAAAGTATTTTAATCTCTCTTTTTTCCTAATTCAGCGAATCTTAATTTTTAAAAAATATTCCATTAAATTGTAACTGGTAATGTAAATCAATATACAAAAATATTCTAATATATTCATATCCAACCTCATTTCTTTACGCTATTATCTCTCTCTTTCTGGGGGAATTTCTGTTAAATCTCTCTCTCTCTCTCTCTCTCTCTCTCTCTCTCTCTCTCTCTCTCTCTCTCTCTCTCTCTCTCTGTATCTATTTTAAATATTTATAATCGACCATTTCTTCATATTATTCACTCGTTCTACCTATGTGCGAATACCTCCTAAGTCTCTGTCTCTGTCTGTCTGTCTGTCTGTTCGTCTCTCTGTCTGTATCTCTCTATCGATGTATCGGCCTGTCTATCTACCTATTTTATTAATCTTTATTTATGATCGGCTTCATTTGCTTATAATATTCTCTCTCTCTCTCTCTCTCTCTCTCTCTCTCTCTCTCTCTCTCTCTCTCTCTCTCTCTCTCTCTCTCTCTCTCTCAGAAGAAAATACAGAGGGTTCTTGTGAGACAAGGTAACAAGTTAAGAGAGAGTGAGATATTTTTTCAACTGATTCCCTATGACTAAGTTTTCTTTGTTAAAGAAAGACAAATCCCTGCCACTGGAAAAACGTTGGCTGATCATTGTGTTTTTATGAAGCCACTCACGAAAATGATGTTCTTTTGACCTTACAGGGTTTCTTACGGAATATAATGATGCTGCTGAAGAAAAACAGAGATAGCACAAAAGATCATAAGTATTTGCATACACAAGATTTTGTATGTGCAATTATAATAATGACTTGAATATATTACTTCACTGTTTTAGAATTATTTTTTCAAAGGCAGCTGCTGGTAAAGTTCTTATGCCAACGCGTATATATATATATATATATATATATATATATATATATATATATATATATATATATATATATATATATATATATATATATATATATATATATATATATATATATATATATATATATATATATATATATATATATATATATATATATATATATATATATATATATATATATATATATATATATATATATATATATATATATATATATATATATATATATATACACCAGGAGGGTATATATATATATAATCTACACTCAGAGAGAGAGAAGAAACATCTGACCTTGATAATACATCTTTCCCAACACGCTCAGAGAGAGCGGAAAATCTCCACCAGCCCCTTTCGAGATCAATATACCTTTTTGAAGTGCAGCGACATTCCACATCAACATATCACAACAGAAGAAAATTCAACATCCACAGTAGGACCTTCCGATGACGTGTACCTGGACTGGCGGAAGTCGACGGCAGAGGAACTTCGTCAACCTACTTACGAGAATCCAATATAAAAGCTAAGTACAACCTTATATCTATAACAGTTAGTGATTTCATATTGCAGTGGTCCCTGACTCGGGCAGCAGGTTGCTGATATAAGGTGAGAAGGTGAGCGGTGCCGTAGATTAATACTCTTTCCTTGCAGAAGTAGTGGTTCCCGGTATCTCATTTTTATTTTTGTGCTCTTTATTTTTTACGCTTGACACATGGTTAATAACAGTTTTTTTTTCTTTTTCAGAAAGTGCATTTATTACTTATTGATATTGTACTTTATGATGCATTTTTCATAGGTGATGTTATTTTTTTTTAGCAAATATATGAGTCTCTGTTAGGATTTACTTGCGTTCCTGGTATAGATATATGAGGTTACGCAGCGGCCATGTTTATTCATATAGGTTTCAAGATCACTTAGAGAATAGGCGTGCGGCTAGGAGACTTAATAAGAAGATGACTCCTCCAAGCCCAGGTGGGAGTACCCCAAACATAGCTCCCCCACAGAATCCTGTACTGACAGTAGTTAATGCTAGATCGGCAATTGTACCGTTTGCAGGTCGAGTTAATGGATTTTTTACACAGGGTGTTGAGTCTTGGATTTCGTCTGTAGACGTACACCTCACGGCAAAATCCATTACCGATCAGTCTTTACAATTGCAGGAGGCAAAGAGTTTCATAGACTATGCTAAAGGGGATGCAGGTGCGTACTTACGGGGAATATCTTTTAAAGAAACAGTCACTTGGGATGATTTCAAAACCAAGCTACGTTCCATCTATGGGAGCGAGGATGCATTGGATGAAGTCCTTGCTTTACGGAATGTAATTAAAGTAGCATTTATGACTAATCTCAGTGTGGTGGATAGGGCAGCTCTGATAGGAAATAGGATCGAGGAATACAACGGGCAGTTTGATGTTTCAAGTTGGGTCAATGTTAATTCGCATCTCAGTTCCAGGTCTCTTTGTAGATTCGTTTATTTGACATTAATAACAGCGATGTTACCTGAACCGTTGATTAAGTGTTTCGATGAGAAATTAACATCTAATAGCGCAGAATTAGATATCTATAGACAAATTCGGAAACACTTGTCCAAGTGCACAGATCTCGATCCTTCTCTAGTTCAGGCTTTTACTAAACAAGAAAACAGGAATCACACATCTTCATCACTGCAACAGGTTAACTTAGTCACAAATAATTCATCGTCAGTCGTTTGTTTTAATTGTAAAAAACCAGGGCACATGATAAATGAGTGTAGGACACGGTATTGTTCAATTCATAACAGTTCATATCACAGGTATAATCATTGCAACGCTAGAAAGAAAAATTTAGACAGTAACACAAACATTCAAAGTGCTGGTAATGATGCTAAGGAAGCAACAATACCATGGGGAAAGAACAAACAATTCAAGCAGAACAGTAATGTAGGGCAGAAACAAGCACAGTCAAATCGTTCCTCGGGAAAGTCAACTCCGAACTCAGCAGTTCAAAATAACCAGGCGTCAGTGAATTTTCAGAATGCCAGCGGACAAACACCACGTAGCCAACTTAAAGGGGGAGGAGAGTGATATTGGGTTATCATCACTTTTTGAATCAGATAATAAATTTAATGTTCTCCAAGATATGTGTGAAGACAAGAATTTTCCAGAAATTGAGGTAGATTCTTCCAAACATGCAGAGCGCGGTCCCGTAGATTTTTGCAAAATACACGCTATTATTGGTTCAGAAGAAATCAGGTCAACTTTGCATGCAGTTAGCTTAGAACATAAACATTTCACATTGTTTTTTGATTCAGGTAGTCCACGTAACATAATGGATTTACGTACTCATCACCTGTTATTTTCAAAATTTCCTATCGAACGCTCCAATGTTCGTTTGTCAAGAATAGGTAATAATGAATTGGAAGTATTGGGAACATCTCAAATACAATACAGGTTGGGGCAACGTATTTTCACGGACACCTTTATCATTATTAGTAATATTAGCATGTACCCAGTAGTTATTATGGGTTATCCATCAATGTCATTACATAACGTAATTTTGACACCCGCAAAACACGGAGTGTTTATAAAGGAAATTCTATCAGTCTTCACACACATTGAAATCTGTTTTGGATCAGAAGGAGACAGTCAGTAGAAAGTAACGTACATAGAAGAACCAGTCACCTGTCTCGTAAGTGATGAAATTGTTACCGCCACCCAACATAACTCTCAGGTACCCGTCATTGCTGCGTTCACAAAAATCATTGAGCCAGACACACCACCGTATCTGACGGTCAAGGTTAGGAAAAAGCTGCCAGGCTCAGAGGTTTTAATTCTTCCTGACACTTTAAAAATCAATGGGCTTTCAGTCACGCAAGCGTTATACACAGTAAATTCTGATCATCGGGTCAACATTGAAGTTTTTAATCACTTAAATGCTGCTTTAACAATACATGAAAATCAGCATATTGTCAATATCGAAGCATATAAACATCGAATCCTTACAGTTGCTGAAATTAACTCCACTGATTCAGCAATAGATGAATCTCTTTAAAAAAAAGGTAATTAAAGGCAAAATCGAAACAGACATCTTAGATAGGGATATAAGTAAGAAATTTTTGAACTTTTATCCAAAAATAGTGATGTTTTTTCTACTAGTACTGGAGCTTTAGGCAAAACGGAAGTCATCGAACATCAAATTCATTTAAAGGATAAGGACAAAGTCATTTATGTACCTTCATATCGTCTACCGGCCAAATTTCTGAATGAGATCAATGTTAGAGGTAGATAAAATGTTAAAAGGAGGTTATTAAGAAATCTAACAGCCCTTATAATTTTCCCTTGATAGTAGTACCAAAAAAGGATAAAACCTGGAGGATTTGTGTTAACTTTCGCAAGCTTAACGACCAAACTATCCTTGATCGTTTCCCAGTACCTTGTACAGATGATATTTTATCTTTATTAGGACAGGATAAATTTTTTACTTCCTTGGACTTACTTAAAGGCTTTCACCAGATACCCTTAGCTAAGGACAGTACACCGTACACTGCTTTTAGTACAGCTCGGGGTCACTACGAATTTCTAGGTATGCCATTTGGGCTATGTTGTGCCCCTATTACGTTCACTAGAATGATCAATATAGTTTTCGGAGATTTACTAGGGAATATTCTCCATGCTTATATGGACGATCTAGTAATATTTTCTAATTCCTTAGAGGAACACTTAAGTAAACTAGAAATCGTCCTTCAAAGGTTAAGAGAACATCATTTATAGGTAAAAATTTCTAAATGTGAGTTTTTTAAAGATGAATTAGTATATTTGGGTTTCATGGTATCTCGGCAAGGTCTTAAAGTAGTCCATGATAAAATCTCTGCTATTAGTAAATTTCCCGTTCCTACTAATGTTAAAGCCATACAGCAATTTCTCGGGGTTTGGGGTTATTATCGTCGGTTTATCCGAGATTATTCAGTAATAGCAGCTCCTTTAACTGATCTCATAAGGAAGGACGTAATTCTTAAATGGGAATCCCAACATCAAATCGCTTTTGATACCTTGAAAAGAAAAAATCAGTTCTGCTCCTATTCTAAAGTTTCCCGATTTTACTAAAGAATTTATTATTGCAACCGACGCTTCAGACCAAGGAGTAGGAGGTGTGTTACTCCAGTGGCATGACAACAAGTTTTTCCCCATCGCCTTTTTATTCTCGTAAACTAAAACCGTCAGAGAAGAAATATGCAGTAATAGATAAAGAATGTTTAGCGATAGCTAATGCGTTGGTACATTTTAAAATGTATAATCTATGGGTACAGTGTTAAGGTTCTGACTGATCATAAGCCCCTTACTGACTTTTAAAGGTTTCAATCATAGTCCTAAAAGAACTCGGTGGCATATGATTATCCAGGACTTTGGAGCTAAAATTGGATACTTACCCGGTAAAGCAAACGTAATAGCTGATGCGTTATCACGTAACCCCGTACAAGCTCAATCATTTCCCTTCGATGATCTAGAAGAAATTCCAATTTCTTCGCAGGCCATGAAAATTGCTATCGAAAATGGTCAACCTTAGCCCAAACAATAGAGAATATTACAGATATAGAGTGGAATTTAGATTCAGTACGACAAGAACAAATGAAAGATCAAAATTAAAGTAGCCTAATAATAGACGCATTAAATAGGAAACCGGATGATAAGGAATATGTGAAATATACTAACCAATATTTCTTGGTTAAGGATAACATTCTATGCCGATCTGTGGCTAGGAAAACCAGGAGTTCAACACAGTTGACTAATGACCAGGTGGTTGTACCGATTACGTTAATACCCACCTTTCTGAAATGGCTTCACAACCATCCTTTGCATGGTCATCCTGGGTTCGAAATAACATCCCAAAAGGCCAAGTCTTTATTTTACTGGTCTACTATGTTAAAAGATATTAGGAAATATATTAAAAACTGTGATATATGTTTCCGTCATAAGGGCCATACTAAGAATCCTGTAGGTCTCGGAACTTATCCTGTGCCTAGCAAACCTTTTGAAAGGGTACACCTTGATTTATTGACAGGTTTTACGAGACAGACCGGGGGAATAAAACCTCTTAGTTATAATAGACGCTCTTACACGGTATACTGAACTAATACCATTAAAAAGTAAAACAGCTATTGAGTGTGCTAGGAAGTTTTATGAGTGCTATATATGCAGACATGGGATCCCAAATATGATAATCTCCGACTCAGGAGAAGAATTCAATAATCACTTCCTTAACTCATTGTGTGAGATTCTGCAAAAAAAAAATCAATAAGATGATCTACCATCCTGAATCTAATGATTTGGTAGAACGTGTTAATAGAAAGGTGTTAGACATACTGCGTGTAAACATAGGCGGTATGGACCCAAACTGGGGGATATTGCAAAACCCACTGTGTCCAGTACCTAAATAACAATGATCATACTTCAATCCGTATGTCTCCCCATGAAGCTGTTTATGGGATACCTGCTAGGTCACCTTCCACATCCTATCACCGACAACTAGTTTGTCAGATCCATTGAAGGATATAATAGATGTTAGCCGGAGTAGATTTCAAACACTTTATCAAAACCTCTTACAGGCTCAAGTGTTAATGAAGAACGCACATGATAAAAAAGCTAAGGTCACAAAGCCTTACCAAGAAGGAGATATTGTATACGTACAGGTTTATGTTAGGAAAGGACTAAATTGGAAATTATTGCCTAAATTTGAGGGTCCTTTCACAGTTATAGAAGTTTTAGAGGGTAACCGACTTAAAATTCGAAATCAGTCCGATACAACGGATGTTCGAACGGTATCTATCTCTCATGTGAGAGCTTGAGACAATGGTTTGTTATGAAAAAATTAATCATTGTGAGAAATATTTTATATATATCATTTGAGTGGTGCAATGTTCTTTTTTATATACATTATTTACAAATTATATTTTTTTTTTGCAGGCTCCAACATGAAGCTTGTCGAATTATACCACGCACTATTCCTATCAATGTTTCTTGTGGCTGGGAAGTGTTCTGAAATAACTTTACATCATGGTTCTATTGTAGAGGAAATGAATATTTTCTTTCTAACTGACAGTAACATAGTCTTAGAAGTCGACATGAACGCTATTTTCATTAGCGAAAATGAAGTACTAGCTCTAAAATCGGAATTGACTCTTTTTGCTCAATCCCTTGAAGATTTGCATAAATCATATTTATTTAACAGTGATCCAACGTCGCCTAATCAAGTTAGTGACACGGTTAATATGCTTTTCTGGGAATTAAGGAATAAAACATGCGAAGCTGAAATCTTAGCTCGTGATTTGCTTATGTGGTCAATGCCTCATGACGCTACAGAAAGGCGTAACCCACTTGTTTTAGCGGCATTAAACTTTGTTGGTTCCGTAACTGGTCTTGGTTTAGGAATTTCTAATCGGCTTAAACTTCGCGATCACGAGGTTAAAATCGAAAATCTGGAACATCAACAAGAGGTATTAGCAGGAGAACTAAACAAGCAAATTCAAGCTTTGAACGGTGTAATTAGTAAAGTAAATGAACAATCACGATGTTTCAATCAGCTTCATGACATTCAAGTTTTGTTAGCAACTTTGATGTATTATCATACTAAAATTGATCATGTATCCTCGAGAGTTTCAAGCTTTATCGAAAATTCAAAAGATTATGTAGGAGCTATAACACTTGCTGCTAAAGGCGTAATTTCTCCTCATTTGTTACCAATTAAAGATCTTGCTCAAATTATCAGTAATGCTCATGATAGAATGCGTTATGTTCCAGTAGTAGCTTTTCATAAGGTTGAATTTTATTACAGTTTGATCACAGTTAAAGTTGACCTTGATAAGATCGTAATCGACATTCCTTTTAACCCATCAGATGCGTGGAAAGCGTATAAGATTTCGCCCTTTCCTACGTATGTATCTAACGTCTCGACGCCTCTTATTAATAATCTGTCAGCTCTAGTATTGGTTTCCGCCAATGAGGAAACTTATACGGTAGTCAGAGATCAAGAACTGTTAAATGATTGCTATGATGTTATGGGTTTTAAGGCATGCAGGATCGATTTGTTTGAATTCAGGAATATTTCTAATGTGTCCTTGGATTCATGCGAATTGGCCTTAGTACTTAACAGAACCTCTCCCCATACACATGAACATTGTTTGGGTGGTTTGGTCAGGTATAATGACAATCAGTTTCGTCACAGGCTTTTGAATGGTACAGCATTCGTCTTCTCTGCGGAAACACACAACATCGTTTGTCCCGACGGAACTAGGTCATCGGGAAACATGTTCGTCGTTAATGATGGATGCACCGCCTCAACATCGTCGCTAGTTGTCCACGCTGCAAATACTATCATCCGTGGGCGTAATTTCTTCATCAATACATCGTGGGGGAACACAAGGCTGCAAAGTCTGACAATTCCCTACAGTAAACCCGTCGAAAACGCTATTGCAGCATTGGACCTGTTTTCTCCTGTGCATCGTTCTGCTGTTCGCCACGACTTAATTCTTCTCTACGTGTTAATTGCCGTTGGTATGTTGCTTGGATCCATGGGCGCTATTGCCAGCGTAATGTTTTGGAAAAGGACAAGAGGATTGAAGAAGGACATTGCGAAATCCTGTGATGCTCGTAGGTCCCCATTAGACATAAACAATTGGGTGTTTAGGGTTAAGTAGTGAGATAACTGGCCATTATTTTCATTAAAACCCGACTGCTCCGAGAAAGACTGAAAAGGTTTTTATTGCAGGGGTAATAAATGCAGGGAGAAGAAGAAAATTGGTGGTATTAACTATATTCTTATATAATGGCTACATTTATTTCTTTAATAAACTATACTACATATGTGTCAATATATACGTGTAGTGGCATGTTGATCAATCAAGATATGCATTTCATAATCTGGTTGTCCATACTGATTAATCTATCAGGATAACTGTTTGGTTTAAATAATTATCTACTTTAAATAACCTCATCATATGATTATTATTATTTTGTCTGGATACATTTTTAGCCTTTGATTTTAATCTTCATCTATGCATATGTAATCATGTAACTTGTGCACAAATATTTTTACTACGTATACGTACTGTTTTTACATAGATTATCTATATATGATTTATGTATCTGTTATTCATTTGCATTGTCAGTATAATGAATGATGGAGTTGTATAACTTTTTTGCTTTGCTTTTGAGTAGTTATACTTAGCTCGAGAATGAATGTTTTGATGATTTCGTTCCTATTATGTTTTTAAGTGGCCGAGCAAATGTCATAATTAGACATGTTTTAAAATGGAATCATAATTCCATTAATGTACTGCTTTAAGCGGACTTGGAAAAAGTATATATATCTGTGTGGGCACGAGAGAGGAGTTGTGTATGACTCACAGATCTGGGCCATCAAATCGCACATGTCAACAGAATGTTTGCATTGTGTTGCTTTGTAGACGGTATGTCAGCATAAGTCAGCGTCCTCTTTTTGTTCGGAGCTGAGAGCTGTCACGTAGACCGTGAGAATTCCTTCGGAACGAGGTCATTGGGTGTTCGTGTGTGTGTAAGTCGTAAGTCTGCTATGTAGTTGTATAAGTGCTTTTCAGATAGATCATAATGGGAAACCATACTGTGTAGACTCATTGTTACTCTGTTGTACAAAAAACCTTATCCAGAATATACACAGAATCCCATTATGGAGTTTGCCTAAATCCTACCAGAAGAACTTTACTATTCCCAAGACGATAACTCATTTCACAACTATGGAGAAGTATTGAAGATGATATGACATTTCTCTGACTGCGTTTTAAACTCAGTCCACGTAAACAAACGTAAGATGAGGATACTCTTCGATGGAGTACCTTACAACAAATTTAGTATTATCATTTAAAATATTTTCTACCCTGTGAATATATATATATATATATATATATATATATATATATATATATATATATATATATATATATATATAATGGCTAGTTTCGATGTAACCTCTCTTTCACCAATATCCCATTAAAAGAAACAACCGACATTATTCTTAATAATATATGTGAAAACCATCTATCAGTGTTTGGACTTAATAAAATAGACTTGCAAAAATTATTACATTTAGCAACTGCTGATGGCATTTTTACTTTTGATGGTAAATTATATAATCAAATAGATGGAGTAGCTATGGGAAATTCCCTTGGACCTGTATATGCGGATTGCTTCATGGGTTATTGTGAAAGGATTTGGATGTCTGAATGCCCTAGTGCTTTCAAACCTTTGTATTACTGTAGGTATGTAGATGATACTTTCCTTGTGTTTAAGGAATTATCACATGTTGATTTGTTTTTGAATATTTTAATTCTCGTCACCCTAACATTTCTTTTACTTGTGAGACGGAACAGGATAATAAGTTGTCATTTTTAGATGTACAGGTATACAGAAATAGTGGCAAATTTGAGACCTCTGTTTATAGGAAAAGTACTTTTACTGGCTTGGGATTGAATTACCTCAGTTTTTCATAAAAAAGTTGTATAAGATGAACTCAATACGCACTTTGATTAATAGAGCCTACAATGTTTGTTGTGATTTTAATTTATTTCATCAAGATATGGTTTTCCTCCAGAATTACTTTTCTGAAAACTCATATCCCATTTTTGTATTTTACAAAGTTCTGAAAAAATTTTTTAAATGAAAATTTTTGTCCCAGACCGGTGTACAGTACTGCTAGTAAAGATGTAAAAGTACATTAAATTGCCTTACCTTGGTCATAGTAGCTATATGGTCCGAAAAAAGTTACAAGAAATACTTAAGCATTGTTTCCCTCAAATCAGTTTCCGGTTTTGTTTTTGTAATCCTTTTACAATAAGATCACTTTTGAGAGAGAAGCCTACTCTGCCTGTGGACCTTAATTCCTGTGTCAATTTTACTTGTTCACTTGTTCGCAGTGTGGTCTGCGATACGTGGGATCTAGTTCCCGCTGGCTCAGACACAGAATTTTGGAACACAGAGGTCTGTCTATTAGAACTAGGTTTCCCCTTTCCAAACCACCCTTTTCTGCCATTAGAGAACACAGTTTAGCACAGGACCATCCTTTCACTAACCTGGATTTTCGGGTACTGTCTTTTTGTTCAAACAGACTGGACCTTTTAATTTCAGAGTCGCTGACTATTAAAAAGATGAAGCCGGAATTGAACAACAACTCGTCTGGTATTCAACTAGCTATCGTGTAATTTCATAGTAGGTACTCAATTAGGTCGTTAAATATTTTACTTTGTGAGTGGTAGTTTGTTTGCATTTTATATATATATATATATATATATATATATATATATATATATATATATATATATATATATATATATATATATATATATGAATATTCTTTCTCAGTTGAAGATGACAGCCAATTAGCTTTTCGGAAGGGAGAAAAAACATAATTTTGATATAAGAAATAAAAAATAAGTTAGGAAATTAAACACCAAGGAATAAAGAAGAAAAGACATTAACATAAACAAGAATCATAATTGCTGTACTTAAGAATGAAACTTATGAACTGAGAAATATATTAAAATAATAATTCTTATTTATTTTATCGAATTGTTCACTCAATCTGAGAATAGACTAAGCACGTTTTCTTAATATATTTCTTAATATATTAACACTTAAATTACTAAGATTTTAATTGCCTTATTAAGTGACTCATGATACTATGATATTTTGATAAAATCAAATTCTGAATAATAATAATAATAATAATAATAATAATAATAATAATAATAATAATAGTAGTAGTTGTTGTAGTTGCTGAAAAAGTACAATAGATATCCTTATCTTCTGAACACCAGAATGTACGTTTTTTCTAATAATAATAATAATAATAATAATAATAATAATAATAATAATAATAATAATAATAATAATAATAATTGTGGAAACAAGTACAATAAGGATTTCCTCATTTTCCTTACACCCGAATATTCGTTTTTCCTTTCTATTAAACTGAAACGAACGATCGTCGCTGGAAAGATGTCGTACGACGAATGGATCGTCGCACCAGCTTTGATGAACGACCACAATATCCGGCAACACGGTAATGGAACTGCCTTCTGGGTATTCCTGGATATTCCGGGATCAAGATGTATGTGGTCTCTTTGTCACAGAATAATTTTTTTTTCTTAAGTTTAATGATTTTGTTTAGGTAACATTAATTTTGACGAGGCTTTTGTAAGAGAGATTTGAAACTGAAGGAGTTTTTGTTTTCTGGGAATGAGAGATAAAGAACTGGGTGTAATCGTATTGCAATATTTATGAAGCTTCTTTTATTTACATGTACAATTAATAATGTATATATGTATATATATATATATATATATATATATATATATATATATATATATATATATATATATATATATATATATATATATATATATATATATATATATATATATATATATATATATATATATATATATATATATATATATATATATTGTAACTTTAAGCTGCTTAATTTTTTTTGTTCGTGGCTCTTATTAACGTGAATATTTTGTTCAGTTCTTTCCAAGATTTCATTTATTTTATTTTTTCTCTCGAGCCTCCAATGGCTGTATAGGGTTTTTTCGCTCCCATCAAGGGTCTGTTAGTTTGTAATTGATACCTCGCCTATGAAGTTTCTTTTTCTTTGCATGTACGACCACTGGACAGTTTTGCGCCTTCGTTTTTTCCCAACGGAGGTGTTTAGTGGACGCTGAGTTGTGTTCTAAGGCGATTTTGGCTCTCGGCTCCTTATAGGAAACAACTCGACCGATAACGGCAACTGTGGCAGCGTATTCCTGTGGCGACATTCCTTGTGTTTGTTGTTGTGGCGGACGTTTTGGGGGCGTGTCATTGGGCGCCTTGTTGCTGCTGGTGGCTCTTTCAGGATATCACAAGAAGCCTTCCTGTTATTTTGGGTGATATATCCTGAGATACAGACGTCTCCGGCGGGTGTTGATGGGGGACATCCTGTCCTCTGCTGTACTGCCTCTCTGCTGCACCACCTCTCTATACGTTACTGCACCCCTCTCTGCTGCACCACCTGAAATACGTTACTGCACCGCCTCTCTGCTGCACCACCTTCTCTATCCGTTACTGCACCGCCTCTCTACTGCACCACCTCTCTATACGTTACTGCACCGCCTCTCTACTGCACCACCTCTCTATTCGTTACTGCACCGCCTCTCTGCTGCACCGCCTCTCTGCTGCACCGCCTCTCTGCTGCACCACCTCTCTATACGTTACTGCACCGCCCTCTGCTGCACCACCTCTCTATACGTTACTGCACCGCCTCTCTGCTGCACCACCTCTCTATACGTTACTGCACCGCCTCTCTACTGCACCACCTCTCTATACGTTACTGCACCGCCTCTCTACTGCACCACCTCTCTATACGTTACTGCACCGCCTCTCTACTGCACCACCTCTCTATATGTTACTGCACCGCCTCTCTGCTGCACCGCCTCTCTGCTGCACCGCCTCTCTGCTGCACCACCTCTCTATACGTTACTGCACCGCCTCTCTGCTGCACCACCTCTCTATACGTTACTGCACCGCCTCTCTGCTGCACCACCTCTCTATACGTTACTGCACCGCCTCTCTACTGCACCACCTCTCTCGTTACTGCACCGCCTCTCTACTGCACCACCTCTCTATACGTTACTGCACCGCCTCTCTACTGCACCACCTCTCTATACGTTACTGCACCGCCTCTCTACTGCACCACCTCTCTATACGTTACTGCACCGCTCTCTGCTGCACCGCCTCTCTGCTGCACCGCCTCTCTGCTGCACCACCCTCTATACGTTACTGCACCGCCTCTCTGCTGCACCACCTCTCTATACGTTACTGCACCGCCTCTCTGCTGCACCACCTCTCTATACGTTACTGCACCGCCTCTCTGCTGCACCACCTCTCTATACGTTACTGCACCGCCTCTCTACTGCACCACCTCTCTATACGTTACTGCACCGCCTCTCTACTGCACCACCTCTCTATACGTTACTGCACCGCCTCTCTACTGCACCACCTCTCTATACGTTACTGCACCGCCTCTCTGCTGCACCGCCTCTCTGCTGCACCGCCTCTCTGCTGCACCACCTCTCTATACGTTACTGCACCGCCTCTCTGCTGCACCACCTCTCTATACGTTACTGCACCGCCTCTCTGCTGCACCGCCTCTGCTGCACCACCTCTCTATACGTTACTGCACCGCCTCTCTGCTGCACCACCTCTCTATACGTTTCTGCACCGCCCTCTGCTGCACCACCTCTCATACGTTACTGCACCGCCTCTCTACTGCACCACCCTCTATCGTTACTGCACCGCCTCTCTACTGCACCACCTCTCTATAGTTGTATTGCACCGCCTCTCTGCTGCACCGCCTCTCTGCTGCACCACCTCTCTATACGTTACTGCACCGCCTCTCTGCTGCACCGCCTCTCTCCTGCACCGCCTCTCTACTGCACCACCTCTCTATACGTTACTGCACCGCCTCTCTGCTGCACCGCCTCTCTATATGTTACTGCACCGCCTCTCTGCTGCACATCCTCTCTATACATTACTGCACCGCTTCTCTGCTGCACTGCCTCTCTGCTGCACCGCCTCTCTGCTGCACCACCTCTCTGCTGCACCGCCTCTCTGCTGCACTGCCTCTCTGCTGCACCTTCTCTCTGCTGCACCACCTCTCTATACGTTACTGCACCGCCTCTCTGCAGCACCGCCCTCTATATATGAAGTTACTGCACCGCCTCTCTACCACTGCACCACTTCTCTATACGTTACTGCATTGCCTCTCTGCTGCACGACCTCTCTATACATTACTGCACTGCCTCTCTGCTGCACCGCCTCTCTGCTGCACTGCCTCTCTGCTGCACCTTCTCTCTGCTGCACCACCTCTCTAACGTTACTGCACTGCCTCTCTGCTGCACCGCCTCTCTGATACATTTATTGCACCGCCTCTCTGCTGCACCACCTCTCTGCTGCACCACCTCTCTATACGTTACTGCACCGCCTCTCTGCTGCAACGCCTCTCTGCTGCACCACCTCTCTATACGTTACTGCACCGCCTCTCTGCTGCACCGCCTCTCTGCTGCACCACCTCCCTATAAGTTACTGCACCACCTCTCTGCTGCACCACCTCTCTATACATTATTGCACCTGGCCTCTCTGCTGCACCGCCTCTCTGCTGCACCGCCTCTCTGCTGCACCGCCTCTCTGCTGCACCACCTCTATACGTTACTGCACCGCCTCTCTGCTGCACCACCTCTCTGCTGCACCGCCTCTCTGTTGCACCACCTCTCTATACGTTACTGCACCGCCTCTCTACCTACTGTGGCTCTGCCTCCCTGCCGTTTCGAGTCCCCTGTTCAGCTGTCCATATCTTCGTGATTATTAAGACAGTCCTGTGCTTGCTACCCAGGGGCTGTATTCGTCGAAGTTCTTCGGTGTTGGGATTTCTTATGAATACTCGTACTTAAGCGAAGGAAATAGCTTTAGCCTAATTGTAAATATGTAAAATTTCGAGTCTGTAAATTTTGAAATTAAAATAATTTGCAACACATCAAAGTGTGTTTCAATTGCAGACTTGAGATTCCTTCTAAATTTGTCATCTTGAATGTATGGAATACTGGCATATAGCTTCCTTCGTGGAACAGTGCTTATGGAAGGGGAGTGCGACAGTTTCTTATTTAGAAAATTCTTGCAATGTTTGAACGAAACATGTGAGGGAAACCTGATATCGGTAACTTTAAACTTAATTCAGGTTTTACCTTGCTTCATCGGGCTTACACTCTAACCTCTTCCCGGGATTCATATCATAAAGAAATATTGTCCTTGTATAAATATTTTACCGATAACTGGTTTCCCTCACATGTTTTCTTCAAACATTGCAAGAATTTTCTAAACAAGAAACTGTCGCACTCCCCTTCCATAAACACTGTTCCACAAAAGAAACTATGTGCCAGTATTCCATACATCCAAGATGACAAATTTAGAAGGAATCTCAAGTCTGCAATTGAAAAACACTTTAATATTTTGCAAGTTATTTTAATTCCAAAAAATCTCCTTACAAAAGGATCACTTTTTAAAATTAAAGACAAAATCTGCCCAATAATGCAATCCTCAGTCGTATATAAATATACTTACCCCAGATGTAATATGAGGACTTACGTAGCGTCGACTAATCTATTGCTGAAGGTCAGAGTTGATTCACATAATGGCGTCAGCCATCGTACTGGCTGCAGATTGTCCAATCCCGAATTTCCTAATATCAGAAATCACAAAAAAATTTGTAATACCAGCATCTACTATTCTAACCTCTCTGTCTTGGGGCATACAAGTCGTTTACACGAATTGCTCATCTTAGAGTCGTTATTTATAAGGCAGTTAGTGGCCAAGTTGAACACTCACGCCTCCTCTGGAGAGTTGTATCTGGCTTGAGTCGGTTTTCTTGGCTGCTTCTCCTCCTTTCCGAATCATTCGGCCTTCAACTTTTAGTCTAGCAGGAGCTTCTTAAATTGTTTAGTTTGAATGTAAGTTTTGTATAATCTGTTGGGACTCTCAAAGTCAAAGTTATATTCCATGTATTTTTAATTTGTGTTCTTTTCTCTTTTAGCCTTGATGATGTAACTATGTTTTTACGAAACGCGACGGCAAAAAATGTATCACCTTTTGATGACCGGCTATCTTCTTGTCACCCTCTCCTTCTATATGCTGCGGCCCGCTTGAACTGTTTTCTGTCTATATATATATATATATATATATATATATATATATATATATATATATATATATATATATATATATATATATATATATATATATATATATATATATATATATATATATATATATATATGTGTATGTATGTATGTATGTATGTACGTATGTATGTATATATATATATATATATATATATATATATATATATATATATATATATATATATATATATATATATATAAAGAAATAATCAACACACAATCACGTGTGGAACAGAAATAAATTTCTGACTCACGTCGAATCGAACCCAGGTCTCTCAGGTGAAAGGCAAGGGAGCTATCCACTAGGCCATACAAGTCTAAAAGAAATTAGAACCTGAGAGCAACTGCACCCAAGGAATTACCTGGGCAAGCTAACTGCTTGCATACCAGCGAGTTTTCCCCAACTTCCCGACTCAGCAATGACCCAATTGACAGCATTTCATTCGAATTATCCCTTCTGAGTGAATAAGATAGAAATAATCAACACATAATCACCTTTCACCTTTCACCTGAGAGACCTGGGTTCTATCCCGACGTGAGTCAGAAATATATTTCTGTTCCACACGTGATTGTGTGTTGATTATTTCTATCTTACTCACTCAGAAGGGATAATTCAAATGAAATGCTGTTAATTGGGTGATTGCTGAGTCGGGAAGTTGGGAAAAACACTGGTATAAAGCAGTTAGCTTGCCCAGGTAAAACTTGCAGTGCATTGCTTTCAGGTTCCAACTTTTAGACTTGTATGGCCCAGTTGATACCGCCCTTGCCTTCACCTGAGAGACCTGGTTTCTGATCCTGACATAAAGAGTCAGAAATTCATATATATATATATATATATATATATATATATATATATATATATATATATATATATATATATATATATATATATATATATATATATATATATATATATATATATATATATATATATATATATATATATATATATATATATATATATATATATATATATATATATATATATATATATATATATATATATATATATATATATATATATATATATATATATATATATATATATATATATATATATATATATATATATATATATATATATATATATATATATATATATATATATATGTAAAGGCTCATGAAGGTGACCTTCGAAAAGTTGGGTCAGCTATTCGCAGGGTCCATTTTCACTACGCACAGCAGATAGGATAGGTAGCGTAAAAGGTAGCGTATATTATAAGGTAGTTAGGGCAGTTAGAAGGGGTTAAATAATTAGGCATGTATACGTTTCCGAAGAGAGATAAATTAGTGTTGGCATCTCAGGATAGGATTTTGTGGGAGTCAGCAGTTGCTTAACAGCGAGCTGCAGAGCTCTCTCGCTAGCTAGTGTTTTGTGGAGAGTGTTTTGGGTAGGGGGTAAAAACAGTGATATTTGCAATAATTGCGATATTAAGACCGCTATGCGTGTGTAAAAAACACGTGAAGACGCGCGAGTGTTTTTGTTTCTCTTCGCTTGATGGAAAGTCGCGCGCTGCTAACGTAAGTGTTGTGATGTTATCTTTTTTTTTTTTTTTTTTTTAGTTGTGTTCATGAGAAATTTTCCTTTTCGTTGTGTTGTAACTGGTGACAGGGACAACTGTGTGTTTTTTGTCGTTGAGTTTTGACTAATGTTTCGGTTGCAGCGAGTGTGTTACGTCATCACCACGGTGACAGTAATTGCGTCACGAGTCTGGGCGGAGCGTCTTGCTTGCTTTGCCACGCCTAGTGAAGCGCTGAGCGTATTATGGTGTGTTGTATTTTCTTTTTTTTATATAGCAATCTGCGGTACGCATCGGCGTGTATTATGTAAGGGTGATATTTGGTTGTTGGGTTATTTCTGGGAACTTTAATGTTTGGGTAATATCCTACGTGATATTTATGAGTTGCGGGGTGCAAAACAGTTTTTGCACAAGTGTGAATGCACGTCTTGGTTTTTGTAGTCACACACGTGTGTGCGTGTGGGTATGTGTGTGTGAGTATGTGGGCAGAGCGCTTGCCTTTGCTTGAGTGATACTTTCCGTTTGGACAAAGGGAAGTGTTGATCCAGCAGTTTTTGCCGTTGGAGACAGAGCGAGCCCCGAGGTTTGGTGTTAGCATTTTTTCTGTAAGGGTCATCAGGCCTTCGATGCATTGTAAGAGGGTGGGAAACGAATTTCTTTCTCTCTCTCTCTCTCTCTCTGTGCCTGAGAAGCGCTTTCCCGTGTTTTTTTTTTTTTGTGGCCTTTATAGCTTGGCCTTGGGAGAAGTGAACTTGATCTTTTTTTTTTTTTTTGACTGACTAAAGAGAGAGTCAGAGTGAATGATGAGAAAGTTAAAGCCATTGTGAGTTTTCCAGTTCCCAAAACCAGAAACAGATTCGTTCGTTCCTAGGTATGTCGGGTTTCTTTCGCCGTTCAACTGGAATTTTTCTACAATAGCGTCTCCATTGACAGATTTGTTACAAGAAGACGTTAAGTTTGTTTGGGGTGATAGTCAGCAATTAGCTTTTGAGAAGCTTAAGAACGCTTTGGTGAACCCACCTGTTTGAAGTTTCCAGATTTTAGCCAACCGTTCACCTTAGTGACTGACGCGAGTCAGGAAGGTATAGGTGCGTGTTTGATGCAGAAATTTGAGGGAAATTACACCAATTGCTTTTGTAGCAGAAAGTTCAAAACGCGTGGTAGTAACGAAAGGCTGATGTCAGTTGTGGACAAGGAGGCTTTCGCAGTCGTCTCTAGCCTTGTTCATTTTAAGATGTTGTTGTTGGGAAATAAAAGTTGAGATTTTTACAGATCATCAACCGTTGTTAGAGCTTTTAATAAGCCAAATTTGTCGCCAAAGAGAGCGCGTTGGTTTTGACATTGAGAGATTTTGATGCAAACCTCAAATACATTGAAGGTAAGCATAATGTGGTTGCAGATGCATTAGCAGATATTTTCCGGTCGAGGATGAGGAGTGCATTCCGAATCCTGTGGGAGACGAGAGTAAACATTTGGTGTCTAATGTCTCGGATACTAGTAGTTCTGAGATATTGCATGTAGAGGACAAACACGTTTCTACAGTGCATACTTCGGGGAGAAGTAGTGAGTCGGCAGTCTCGGAAGAGATTGTTATTCGTGATGCTGAGGGAAACGCTGTGTGTTATGTTACGGGTGAAAATGTCACTTGGGATATACCCTTGCTCGAAGAGAAGCAAGATGAAGATAAATTATTATCAGATGCATTCCTGGGTTGTATTGTTGTTATGGTAATGGGTAATTCGGGTCATTTTTTCCTTTCGGGTGTTAGTGGGTTGTAAATGGGCATGACTTGTAGTTTGTTGTAATTCAGGAGGACGTTACTCCGTAGAGTTTTACGAATTTTTAATAGTTCAGGTTCATTGTGATTTCTGATGTAAGCTGCAGTACTTAGTGTAAATTGTGTGCAGAATACCGTAGAGTTTGTAGATATATGAATTTGAGTTTTTTTTTTTATATATATGGATCGCAACTGCGGTTAGGGATTTCAACGTTCGCACTTGGCGATAGAAATGGGTTACTTTGAGTTAATGGTTTGTTTTCATGTGATTTTGGGAATTGTGACATGGGCTAATTTCATACGAGATTTGACCCGTGTGTTATTGTGTTATTATGTTATTATGTTATGATGTGTTTTGTCGTCTGACGCAATATCTTTGAATATAGAGTTACAGAATAAGGGTCTGTTGTTTAGATTTTGTTTTGGGAGGTATTTAGTATATTGGACCGAACAGGTCTGATCTTTTTCGTTGGTTGGGATATGTCAGTTAGGATTTCGGAGAGGTTTAAGAAGATTTTGATAGGGATATCGAATTCGAATATTTGGGATTTTCAGTTCTCTTTTAAAACATAAGGGAGCTGTACCATGAGTAATTGTAGTTGTTAGGATCATAGAGCGATTGCCATTAAGTCAATTGCTAGTGTTGAAAATTAGTGTGGTATTGCGAAATATTTAACCGGAGTAGAACCTTGATGTCTTTTAAGAAATATGATACCTTTCAGATGTTTAGATTGCCTTTCGTTGTTCAGTGTATGGATAGAGTTCTGGAAAGTACTTTTTTTCTGTTGGATAGAATTTTAGAATAGTTCTTTAGAGTTAGTGTACTTGGTAGTGAGTTGACTGTGGAAATTTGGTACCAATGGAATTGTTTCACATTGAGAACGTATGACCTTTGCACTAGTAGTCTTATTTGGTTCAGTAATAATGGTATAGGAAATAGACAATTACTTTTTGATATGACTGTCGATATGACCGACTCACGAAAAATACCACTCTCCCTCCGAAATGGAGAGGTTGGAATAGCTTCACCGTCCTCAACATATGAGAAAGCTGTCAACGTTACTTCTGCACTGTGGTGGGACGATCCAGAACTTTGGAGAGATGTCGGGCAGGATGTCTTCATGTTGCCGTACTTTCGAGGAGACGTTGGGTTGTCGCAAAAAGGATTTGCGAGCCATTCATCTTCGTCGGATCGCTTGGAGACGCAAGCATACATTCAGCTTGGACTGGTGCAGTCGCAAGCCTTTCATCTTGGTTGGATCACCGTTGGCGTGCGCAGTCGCAGGCCTTTCAGCGTGAGGCAGTACCAGGAGTGAAATCGTCTAGATTAATGCGTTTCTTGAATGAACTGGTTGTGCTATAATATCTGTGTTATACGATATATATAAGTTTTGCACCTAGACATTTTGAGGTGGACCGAGTAATCTGTAAAGGCTCGCGAAGGTGACCTTTGAAAAGTTGGGTCAGCTATTCGCAGGGTCCATTTTGACTATACGCACCATATCAGAAAAGTGCTGAACCGTTCATACACAGGAAGTCGCAAAAAGGCTCATTTTGGTGACAAGACACGGGGCTGGCAAATGCGTTTTCAGCAAAGAACGTTCTAGAAGCTGAACCAGTTACAAAATCCGGTTTTGAAGGATGCATGTCGATAGTGACGCCTTGAAATACAGAGCGTGTCTTGCCGAACTTTTGACCTCGAATGATGTCATACAAAAGTATGTTCGTTCGTGCATTACATAATGGATATAATGGGAGGAACCGTTGTTCGAATCGGACTTGTGAGATCCGATTCATGTGTGTCTGAAGATGTGAGTGATTTTTTCACATGGAGACTGTCCCAGAGGACTTGTGAGTGAGTCAAATATTCTGTTCTTTAGTCCCATTCCTATTCCTTTTCCTCTCTCCCTCATACAAGGATGAGAGTGGTATGACATTTGAGATGACCTGTTTTACTGATTGACCTGTTTACTGATTTGACAGATGAGTTATTTTCTGTATTCCCTTAGGTATTTGAGTGTTTATGATGTTGGAGCATTAGGTTCCTTAGAAGATTTTCTGATAGTTATGGAAACATTGGATTTCATTCTTCGTAATTTTAACCAGTTATTTTTCGTTGATTTTGTCAATAAAGGGTTTTAGTTTTGTACTTAGTATCTCATTCCAGTAGTCCTCAGATTTTAATTAGGGAAAGATATAACTTATATATGATATCGGCTCACGTTACACATAATGTCTCGGAATAAGCGAGATCAAACCTCTGTTCATAAAACAGAGACTTAAATCAAGTATAGGCTCAGAAAGGGCCTTTACAGTTTTTGGTGGCAGCGTAAAAGGTAGCGTATAAGTAAGGTAGTTAGGGCAGTTAGAAGGGGTTAAATAATTAGGCATGTATACGTTTCCGAAGAGACATAAATTAGTGTTGGCATCTCAGGATAGGATTTTGTGGGAGTCAGCAGAGTCAACAGTTGCTGTTCATTAAGGCTTAAAGATATTTTGTCCTTTGTTTTCAAAACTCCGTTATTTAATGCATT
Source organism: Macrobrachium rosenbergii (assembly GCF_040412425.1). Classification (NCBI taxonomy): domain Eukaryota; kingdom Metazoa; phylum Arthropoda; class Malacostraca; order Decapoda; family Palaemonidae; genus Macrobrachium; species Macrobrachium rosenbergii. The sequence goes on along the minus strand of NC_089771.1, from coordinate 2,160,905 downwards.
ATTTCTGAAAAATACTAACCTTCAGAAAGTACTACCTGTGTTACCATTACAAATATCACATAGAGAGAGAGAGAGAGAGAGAGAGAGAGAGAGAGAGACAGACAGACAGACAGACAGACAGACAGACAGACAGAGGAAGCAATTAAGTCTAGACGGGTTATATATTATTCGTGTATTTTATAAATTTTTCGGTAATTTTTTAGAAATCCCTAGACCTTTTGAATTTCGAGGATACTAAGCACTAATGGACACTGATACTGAAGTTCTTCATTTGCAGTTGGAGTAATAGCCTTCTCCAATGAGCTCCTGTGAAAATCAACATCTCATTTTCGTACGAAATGGTTCCTAGGTGACCGTAACATGTTGGGAGAACGGGAGAGCGGTTGATTATTCACAGTGAGAAAGTTAAAGAAATAGAAAGTTGGAGGTTTGGCGTTTTAAGGAATGAGATATAAAACAAATTTATGTTCGAAAATCATTTAATTTTGGTGTTGCTGTGCTCTCTGGGACCAAAGAACGCTATGGGATTCTTTTCTTGTGTGAGAATGACATAAAGAATGAAGTAGCAAAGATGAGAGAGGAACAAGTAATGTGTAATTAGCGGACATTAATACCATTCATAAACAATGTGTATTACCCACAAACTGAGGACTGGTCCTCATTATTTACAACTTGTAGTGGCGTCATTCATAATGTGATTTTTATTGGACTTGTGATTCATTAGATTTGTAATAATATTAAGTTTTCGTTTAACTTCACAAGTAATATATTTGCACATTAAATGCTTCCTTTACCAATTTATAGCCGCCAGTTTTATAATTTTGTTTCTTTTTATCCTTTGTCATAAGAGTATCATTATTTATAAATCATAGCAACTATAATAGGATGGTCAAGTGTACTTTTATCATTTACTTTCACTTAACGTTTGGAAATAAATATTCATAATATTTCATTTTATATCTCTTTTCTTTCATGACATTTTTATCTAAAAACTATGAGTCCTTTCTTTTGCAAGTTCTGTATCAGGGCTAAGAACATCAGAGAGAGAGAGAGAGAGAGAGAGAGAGAGAGAGAGAGAGACTAACTATGTCCTATATGTTATGTTATACACCATGCTAAACCCTTCATTGAACCCATCTTTTGCAAGTTCTTTATCAGGGCTAAGAACAACAGAGAGAGAGAGAGAGAGAGAGAGAGAGAGAGAGAGAGAGAGAGAGAGAGAGAACTAATGTCCTATATGTTATGTTATATAGTATGCTAAACCCTTCATAGACCCATCTTTTGCAAGTTCTTTTGCAAGTTCTAACAGGGCTAAGAACAACAGAGAGAGAGAGTTAGAGAGAGAGAGATATCACTATATGTTATGAGACCATAAACCATTCCTCCCCTCTTCCTAAGCCCAATCCTTCCTCCATCCTACCCTATCCTGTTATGTTACACACCATGCTCCCCACAGAACCCATCATCCAAGTTCTTTATCAGGGCTCAAGACCAATTTAGACTAACTATTCCTAATTTCCATGCTAAACCCTTCATTACAGGGGAAATTTATCAGAGATGTCATCCGATGAGGTGAGAGAGAGAGAGAAGTTGATGGAGACTTGATGTATGGCAACTGTACACCAAGAAGATATCATTGAACCCATCTTTGCAAGTTCTTGATCAAAAGAACAACAGAGAGAGAGAGTAGAGAGAGAGAGAGTATTCATGTTTTATAACCCTTCATTGAACCCATCTTTTGCAAGTTCTTTATGTCAGTGGTGGGTAGAGGGAGTTATATAGACGCTAGAATTCTAACTGTCCCCAAATAGCCTCATCTGGGTTAAACGAGGAATATCTCCTGCAAGACCATTGAAAATGCGTCCTCCTCTCCAGGGTCATGTTTCAGTAGCAGTTTCATGTGGTCCTCATAGTTACTCCATACGGCCTTCTCTCTCTCTCTCTCTCTCTCTCTCTCTCTCTCTCTCTCTCTCTCTCTCAAATCCTCTCCATTTTTTAAATAATTAATCATCAGTGTCTTCCTTCAGTTCATTTATCTAATTCTAGGAATTTTAAAGTCAGGACGAAGAAGTAAAGAGATTATTTGCCCATTCATTGTCAGTCTTAAGGAAATATATAAAAAAATCATATTGGATCAGGAATCAGATTAAGCCTGAAATAGAAGCCTTTAGCTTTCATTCCGAATTCTGATCTTCCTAAAACCGCCTTGGCCGAGATAAAGGAGGATTTGGCTCTCTCTCTCTCTCTCTCTCTCTCTCTCTCTCTCTCTCTCTCTTCTCTCTCTCTCTCTCTACTAATATCCCTTCCTGAGAGGAGAGAGAGAGAGAGAGAGAGAGAGAGAGAGAGAGGAGAGAGAGAGAGAGAGAGAGCTCATATTTGTACTCTATGCTTAAACATTTCCAAGACTGAATCCTGAATCCACTCAGATGCCCTTAGGTAAACAGCTCTCGAGTGGGATTAATGAAGAGGACTCAGACAGAGAGAGAGAGAGAGAGAGAGAGAGAGAGAGAGAGAGAGAGAGAGAGAGAGAGAGAGAGATCGTATAGTCATCTTCCCATTGATTATGAGGAGGAGTGAATATCTAATTGAACTGTGATGTCCCAACGTCACCATTGGTCATGAACGAGGGGCTCATTATCATTGCTCCTTTGGTGATGAGCCTCTAATTCTCCCCCTCTATCTTTCCTTCCTCTGTTTTCCCTCTGCAGTTGACGAATTCTCTCGTCAATGATAAAAGAGGAAGTGATATTGCGTCATTGCGTGATGACAATGCTTTCATTCATTATTTCTAGACTTCAAGGGCAGATTTACTACGATTTACTACGTACTGCTACTACTCGGATTTACTACTTTTGCCAAGTCTTGGTTTTCTTATTTGTTTAAGTAAAGAAGATTTTTCTAAATGAAACGATAATTGCAGTTCAGTTGACATGCTTTGTGTGTTCTATCTATAAATGACTGAGGTTTACTGGACTGGACTCATGAAAGTGCTTTTTTTATCAAAGAGTAGATTTGCTGTGTAGTCTCTCATGAGAGCTTAACTAAGCCTATGGAACATCCAAGAGCTTTAGGAAATATGTCAGAATACTAACTGAATAATAAATAGTACTTCTGACTTTGCTTCCATAAATCCATAATTCATACATTGCATTGACTTGCTTCTGCCAATTCTCTGAGGTGTTGTTACGTGACTTTTTTATTGTCCGGCAAGAAGCTGAATTCTTAGAACCCACTCTGTCACTTTGTATGTATTGTGACCTGAAACGAGCCTTTGGTCATCAGGCCACAATTATTCCGTTGGCTTATTTTGCCCTTCATTCAACCTTCTTTGACCCCGACTGACCCCGAAACGACCTTTGTTTTCTTTTCTAATTTAACCTTCTGATCTTGAGTGGATTTCGCTGCCTCCATGATGCTGCTGGACTTGATCTCAAGTTTTCCCCCCCCCCTAACTTCCTAGTATCCAAAGTTCTCTTTCTGTGATGGGCGACTGGTTCTGTTCTGTCCGGATAGAGTTTATTGACATGGGCAGCAGAGTTACCATCATGGATGTAACATGGAGGGCTATTCTGAATGTATAAGGATTGAATAATGGCTCTGGCTTCAAAAGGAACCATTTTCTTGTGAAAAGTTTGTGCAGGTGGTCTTGGCAATAGGTTAATTGGCTGAGTGTCCAGGTGTGGTTATTTCCCTGGCTGGTTATTCACAGTTTTCCTTCTTGTTTTGACATTGAAGCTCGTTATAGATTTGGGGAGAGAGAGAGAGAGAGAGAGAGAAGCAGAGACAAATGCAGTGCAACTGCTTAGTTTCCTTTTATTAGTTTAAGTTTGCTGAAGGATTAAGGGGCTGAAGGAACTCTGACCTTCCTGGAACAATGATCCTTCACAAAGGTACATAACAAGGACTTCTCTCTCTCTCTCTCTCTCTCTCTCTCTCTCTCTCTCTCTCAGAAATTTTCTTTTTCTTATAAACATGGGTTTGATGTGTTCATTCCAATCAAAATTTTGCTCGTACGTTGAACAATGAAATCTTCATCGTATGGTACAGTGCAACAGTTTTGGTGTCAGTTATTAAAGACCTCTGTAACTTCATTTTGTGTAACCCTGTAGGTCTCAAGAAATCCAATGTATTTTCAATCTATTTCCTGGCAAAAGCTCAGTTTTGTATTTAACAGAGGCGAGAACAACGGGCGATGGGAATTCCTGCCCGATTTTATCAAAGGAAGAAGAATGATGGTGGATCTCTCTCTCTCTCTCTCTCTCTCTCTCTCTCTCTCTCTCTTGTACGTCATTCGGTCCCCAAAATTTAATTTATTGTGGCTCTCCCTCCCCCTTTCCACAACCCTCCCCCCCCCTTTTGGATTTTTATATATCCGGGAAAAAGATCTACTTGAATTGATTCAAGAACAGAAGTTTTTATCCGTCAGGTGGAATGGGTTTTTGCACAGCCGACGGGAAAGTTTTTAATTTTTTTTTTTATTTTTGATTAAGGGGAAAAATCTTCGTCAATGTCTGGTTTGTGACTGCAAGGTTGGGCATCTTAATGGCGCTGAATCTATTAGGAAGTCTTGCGTATGAGTTTATATACATATGCTTCTCTCAAACACTGTGATTCTCTCTCTAATCCCCCTCTCTCTCTCTCTCTCTCTCTCTCTCTCTCTCTCTCTTTCTCTCTCTTATCTCGGATAGTAAAATCTCTCTCTCTCTCTACTTATATATATATATATATATATATATATATATATATATATATATATATATATATATATATATATAAATATATATGTATTTATATATGTTTATATATATATATATATATATCATATAGTATTTTTTTTATTATCCATATGTAATATATATTTATATCAATAAATGATATTTGTACAGATATATATATATTTTATATATATAATATATATATATATAAAAAATATACATATATATATATATATATATATATATATATATATATATATATATATATATATATATTTATATATAAATATTTATCTATATATATAATATATATATATTATATATATATATATATATATTTATATATATATATATATATATATATATATATATATATATATATATATATATATATATATATATATATATACATAAATTGGGAAAGTATTGGTCAACTTTAACATAAGAAATGAAATTCTCTTCCCCCTCTTTATTCAATACAATGACTGTCTCTTATTCTGTTTCGTCTTTGGTTTTCATCTCCCCTTTCTCTCTCTCTCTCTCTCTTCTCTCTCTCTCTCTCTCTCTCTCTCTCTCTCTCTCTCTCTCTCTCTCTCATTTTTTTTCTTTCAAGAGGAGAAAGTAAAAAGCTTTTTGTCGGTCTTTGAAAAATGATTTTTTACCTGTGGAAATTCGACTTTTCAACGTCTATTTATTTCGTTAATTTTTTAGGCAAAGAATAAAAGGGAAAGTGATCGCGCTTTCTTAGGAAACTGTCACGAAAGAGAGAGAGAGAGAGAGAGAGAGAGAGAGAGAGAGAGAGAGAGGTCATTTCCCAGCCACATACCTTCTTTGAGACTGCGAGCTCAAAATTATTGTAATACTTATTATGGAAATTATAAAAAGAAACAAACGTTTATTATTGTCTTTACTGATCTCACAAGCCATTGATAGGTAAGATCTGTGTATGTATATGAATATATGCAAATATTATACATATACGAATACATAATTTCATTCATGTGGGGCTGAACATGTAAATGTATTAAGTAAATATTATTACAAGGTTGTATATCTACTGTGAATTATGAATGTTGTCATATATACGTACAGTCAGCTTCTCTTTTTTTTTTTTTTTTTTGATAAATGCAGTCTGGATTGCCGGGGGCGGGGGCGGGGGCCGGGGCGGGGTGTTACCTGTAGTGACCTTTGGAAAAGCATAGAGGACCCATTTTTATCCAACTCGCTGTGGTCATCTTGCAAACTTTCTTCTGAGTGAAAGCAACCATTTTTATCTGGTGGTCACCTCCTATGTCCATCACGGACAAACATTCAGAGGTCAAGTGGTTTATGTCCAGGGACAAGATTTAGGCCTCTACAATTTGGGTCACAAATTGACTCTACGTGAGTTCTGCCTTTTGAATTCACCATGGATATACTTCTCTCTCTCTCTCTCTCTCTCTCTCTCTCTCTCTCTCTCTCTCTCTCTCTCTCAGTTTTTTTACAAGAGAAAAGGTAAAAAGCTTTTTCCTGATTTTTGAAGAGTGATTTTTAAACTTTGGAAATTCTATTTTTCAAATTTATTTCGTAAATTTTTTGGGGCAGAGAATAAAGGTGAAAGTGATCATCCTTCCATAAGAAACTGTCAACGAGGAGAAAAGGTAGTGTAATATGGGGGATAAACTGTTAAAGTTCAACAGCAGGTTTATCTCTTTCTGTTGTAAAAAGAATAAAAACTGCTGCGCACACTCTGCTCATGTATGTCCCTTAACCAAAGTGTGAAAATTGGCTAATTATTGTCCAATATTAACTTAGAAGCGAAAAGAATTCTACGAAAAATTGAGAAGACTCAATATGACATTAACTCGAATAGTGCAGCCATCCAATTTAACAGGACATATTATTATCATTATTGATTTTTTGTCTATCTCAGTCATCCTATTTGACTGGGTGGTATTTATGGTGTGGGGTTCTGGGTTGCATCCTGCCTCCATGGGAGTCCATCAGTTTTCTTACTATGTGTGCTGTTTCTAATAGCACGCTTTTCTGCATGAGTCCTGGAGCTACTTCGGCATCTAGTTTTTCCAGATTCCTTTCAGGAATCTTGGGATCGTGCCTAGTGTTCCTATGATTATGGATACAATTTCCAATGGCATATCCCATATCCCTCTTATTTCTGTTTCCAGGTCTTGACGCTTATCATTTTTTTTCTTTATTTCTCATCTACTCTGGTGTCCTATGGTACTGCGACATCAGTGAGTGATAGTTTCCCCTTGATTTTGTCAATCAGCATCAAGTCTGGTCTATTGGCACGCATCACCCTATCTCTTCTGATACCACAGTCCCTGAGGATCTTTGCCTGATCGTTTGGTGTCACTCCGTCAGGTTTGTGTTTGTAACACTCATTACTGCAAGCTAGCTGATGTTTCTTTCATAGGCTCCAGTGTAGGGATTTTGGTACTGAATCATGCCTCTTTCTGTACTAGTTCCGTTGCAGGTGCATGACTATTCGTTGTATGTGGTTTATGGTCTCCTCTTTCATATTGCACTTCCTGCATATGGGTGAGATGTTATTTCCATCTGTTGTTCTTTGGACATATCAGGTTCTTAGGGCCTGATCTTGTGCCGCTGTTAGCATTCCATCTGTTCCCTTCTTGCGTTCTCCCCTCTGTAGCCTTTGCCATGTTTCGTTGCTGGCCAGTTCTTCAGTCTGTCTCATATACTGTCCGTGCATTGGTTTGCTGTGCCATTCCTCTGTTCTGTTTTTCATTCCTCTGTCTCTGCATATTTCTGGGTCTTCGTCTACTTTTATCAGTTCTTCCCATGCACTTGTTAGCCATTCATCTTCAATGGTTTTCAGGTATTGCCCAGTTCTCTGCTTTCGATATTGAAGCAGTCCCCTGTGCTTAGTAGGCCTCTCCCTCCTTCCTTTCGCATTATGTATAGTATTTCTGTATTTGCTCTTGGGTGTATTGCTTTGCGTATTGTCATGTGTTTCCTAGTTTCCTGGTCTGTGCTGCGGAGTTCAGCATTCGTCCACTCCACTACTCCCAAGCTGTATTTGATTACTGGTACTGCCCATGTGTTTATGGCTTTCATCATGTTTCGGGCATTAAGTTTTGCCTTGAGTATCGCCTTAAGTCTCTGCATATATTCTTTCCTGATCATATCCTTCACCTCTTTTGTGTTTTATATCCCCTCCTTCTATTACTCCCATGTATTTGTATCCTGTCTCATCTATGTATTTGATGCTATTCCCCTCGGGTAGCTTTAACCCTTCAGTCATATGCTGCCTTTGTATGTTAACCAAAAGACATTTTCCTTCCAAACTCCATCCTGATGTCCCCAGATGATCCTTGCAGTCTGGATTAGGGTCATCTATTTCATTGATGCTCTTACCATACAGCTTGATGTCGTCCATGAACATCAGATGGTTAATTCTGTTGCCTCCTTTCTTGAGTTGGTACCCAGCATCCATCTTCCGCAGTACTTTTGTCATGGGTATCATGGCCACTACGAAGAGTAGCGAGGACAGTGAGTCACCTTGAAAGATTCTTCTTTTGATGTTAACCTCTGCTAGTCTTATCCCAGAGCTTGTCAGTACTGTATTCCAGTTACGCATTGTATTTTTTAGGAAGCTGATGGTGTTTCCTTTGCCCCATATATTTTCCGGCATTTTATTAGCCAAGTGTGTGGTATCATGTCGAAGTTTTTCTTGTAGTCAATCTGTGCCATGCTTAGGTTGGTTCTCCTTCTCTTAATATTCTTCATTACTATTTTGTCTAACAGGAGCTGGTCTTTTGTGCCCCTACACTTCCTTCTTCAGCCTTTCTGTTGGTAGGGGACGGTGTTTGTATCCTCTAGGTAGTTATATAGCCTTTCACTACATTTTTTGTTGGCAGGTGATAGACCTGTAGTTACTTGCTGTATTTCCCTTGTTCTTGTCTTTCTGTACTAAGGATGTTCTCCCTGTGGTTATCCATTTGGGCGCATGGTGGTTTGTGATACAATGCTGGAGCCGTTCTGCTATGCGTGGGTGTAGGGCCTTGAAGTTTTCGAGCCAGTATCCAAGGAGTCATGTGTTTACGAAAAACTGAAAAGAATCAATATGACATTAACTCGAATAGTACAGCCATCCAATTTAACATGATATATTATTATTATTATTATTATTATTATTATTATTATTATTATTATTATTATTATTATTAAACTTCTCCTCCGGTACTGGGCAGCGAGCAGATTGTGTTGTATTCTAGTTAAATTAGGTGAAATCCGCCTTCTGAAAGATATAGATACAATTAGCAAGTATATATTACAGACTCGGTCGACATAATTATGAGCATTAAGCAATAAGTCAAGCCACTGTTGCCACTCACCATATATAATGAATTTGCAGTCCTGATATGTGAAGTTTAAGATATATCGGTTCAGAAGGATGGATAAAAGAGAGAGGTCTGTTCTTGGTATATAGCAGGTACTACAGAAACTGAATACAAACATGTCAGTGTGGTTCATAAGACAACTGGCCTTACTTAGACCTCATTGTAAGCTGGTAATACGAGAGTGTACAAAATTTAAAAGGAATTCAAAAGAAATCTGCACGGAGACGATCATTAAAGACTTGACGTCAGCTGTAATTTTTAGGGGAAGCAGCCTGATACATTATCTATCACAACAGTATAAAAAGCAAGCAACGCAAAATGCGAAGCAGAAATGAGAAATATGGCAAAAAGTTGCTAACTTTATCTAATCTTAACTTATCCCTTTTCCCGGAGGGAGCGACCAGATTTGCTGAACAGTATCATCATGTAGTAAATGCGCCTCGCTGTCGAACTTCTCAGTTCCAGATGTCTTTTATTCTCACACCATCGGACTGTGGAACAGTCTCCCTGAGGATGTGCAATTGGAACCTCAAAAGTCGAAGAGAAAATGCAAGACATTACTACACAAAAATCATTCTCCTTGTACTTTTAATAGTTTATTAACATGTTTTGTCTATTTACCTGTTAATCTGGCAATTTATGTTTGTTTTCTAAAAATTTATCTCTTCCTCTATATTTCCTTTTATCTTCTGTAATTTCTTTCAAATGAACATCATATTCTTTGGAGGCTTGAATTTCAAGTCATTGGCCCCTGCAGGCCAGATCCATATGAATAGGTATCCTGTTCTGAATAATAATAATAATTCTAAAATTGCTGGTTGGTTAGTTTAAATTCTGCCGGATTTGTTCCAGTACGGGTCGTGTCACTACTCTACTGCGGTAAGATACTGAGGGGAAAGAGGGGCCTGATGTAAACCTGGGGAATCTGTCCAACAAAATAGTGATGACTCTAAAGCAGCTATAACTCTAGCGACGAGGATAAAACCACTATTTAAGGGTTATTCTCTTTGTACTATTTTGTAAAACGTCATGCACATTTTATCAATATTATTTTTACTCATACGTGTGTGCGACTGTCTAACCAAGCACGTTTTCATAACATCCGCGAGAAAACATTTTTATATATGTAAATTTCTTCCTCTCAGCTTTCGTAGACATGCTTTTGTAGACATTAATGGAGTAAACATGTTTGTTTTATGTGCATAACAAAAGAGGCTTTCCTCCAAATCGTGTGCTGCAACCTTTCGTTGTTTTTACCCTGCAGTAAAAATCTTGCACCAAAACAGATTTTCCACTCCAGCTCAGCAAATCCTTTGGGACAAGCGAAACCTTTTACGCTCCGTTTTACCCTAAGAGGGTATTCAGGTTAACGCCATTAATCAGGGACGAACTTTGCGATTAGCTGAAAGTGTTACGTATAGATACACAGCAGATATACTTTCGCTCAAAGGATAAGAGGAATTTTACCAGAGCAGCTCGCTGCCAGTGTAGACCTGTGTCCCGTCACAGAAAGTGACAGCTACTGTGAATCTTTATACATCTATTTTTTCTTGAATATTTAATAAGTTTAGCATATTCTCATAAAATTTCATTGGTTAAGAAAATATTTATCTGGCACTCTTAGTTGTTAGGTTAATAATAAAATTTTGTTAATAACATCTATAAAAAGTGGAATTCTAATTGGGATCCGTTTCCATTTCAAAATCAATAAAACCTTATTGTCGATAAAAAAAAAAAAACTTATTGAAGTCCTTCGATAAATTTCGTAAATTTTCCCAGGCCCATGTGCGAAAAAAAGCAAATTCAGAATTCATTAACGCCAAATAGGAATAGCATTAGTTATTGAATACTGTAGCAAAAGAATCCCTAAAACTTATCCCATATGCATATTTTCTAGACCTTACTGAAACGTTTATAGAAGTAACCCTTTCCATTTCCCGATTGGCTGGGGGTGGGGGGAGAGAGAGAGAGAGAGAGAGAGAAGGATTACTTAAGGCATTAAATTATCAGTGAATAAATAGCTAAGCAGGCAGGTTTCTTTTCCTAATAGTGATGTCATCAAATGTTGAAAAGCTTAGCGTTCATAAATTACACCTATTACGATATACAGGACTTATTCTAGAACCTTGATTTATGGCAGATATTCCTTTGGTAATGCAGATTATTGTTATTATTATTATTATTATTATTATTATTATTATTATTATTATTATTATTATTATTATTATTATTATTATTTCGGTGGAAAGAATGGCAGTTTCTATGCTGTTGAGCTTACATTGCACTTCTCATCTTGGCAAATAAGTTTCTTCATTTCAACAGGTAAATAATAAAACTGCTGACCGAAGTTCATTTATTATCCCAACGTTTAGTTAGTCCACACTACTATTTATATAGGGTGGGTCGTACCATGGCTAAATACTTAGCATATTTATACGCGAAAACTGGTTCACAAAGAAAGGTATAAATATGATACGTATGTAGTCCTAATGCCATTCACCCTGTGTATATCGTAGCGTAGACTACCAAAAAAGTCGTTGTAATAAATGAACTTCGATCAGCTACTTTATAATTTACCTGCTGAAACGAAGAAACTTATTATTATTATTATTATTATTATTATTATTATTATTATTATTATTATTATTATTATTATTATTATTATTGCTGCATCAGCTGCATTCAGTTTATAGAGTTTTCTCTATTTTCTAATAACTGATTTCTCTTGACTACTGCATCGGGCCAGTAACGTACCGATGTTCATCGTCTTAGAGACGAAAAATTGTCGTGGATCAGGGTGTGGCTTTATTCAATAAGTAAATGAAATGTGGATATTACGATCTGTACAGTTTTGTATAATTAGGTACACTTCAAAATTTAATATTCTGTTGTTATGCCAACGTTTCTCTCAGTTCCGACTGAGTATGGTCACGGCAGAGGGTGGGAGTAGAATGATTTCGCTGCTGGGTTCTACTCTTTATATAGTCGATAGTCAGCAGGTGTCAACTGCATACTGAGTTTTAACTGTCCGAGGCGGAATGCAGGCCGCCTGTTGGCTGGCGAGAGATATCTTCAAGCCAAGTTCATTTATTTTTATTTATTTTTATGTATTTTTATTTATTTTATTTATTTATGTATTTTTACTTATTTATAGTAACTTATTCTCATTTATTTATTTATTTATTTTTATTTTCTAAGGCTTGATAGTTGCGCTGTTGCAATCTCGATGACCGGCGGGGCAGGTGCGTGACGTCCTGGTGTGGTGTGCGAAGTTGCGTGGCGTCATGTCCTGGTATTATCCTGCGAATATTCACATTGGTCGCAGGATGGCTCGCCTGATCTTGTATTGCTGGGCCGGGAGTGTCGCTTGCCCTGGTGTCGGTTGCAGGTCTTTATATTGCTGGTTGTCTTATATTGGTGGGGAAGAAGAGAACTTCCTGGGTTGTATTCAGTGAAGGCTTTTCTTGTTAGATTAAGAGCGCCTCCAGTAGTCTTAAGCGCCGCGAGTCTGGGGCCCTTCAATTATCGTGAATTGTGTTTGATAATTACATCTCTAGTGATGTTTTCTTGATGGGAGTTTCTCATGTTGAGTTTTATTGCACCTTCTTTTGCACGACAGGAACTCCACTTAGACAGTTTCATAGTGGTCATACCTATGTATGAGCCGGGACATCCACGGACGAGGCATTTGAAGTGGTACGCCACATTTGTCTGATTAAGAGGATCTCTTGTAGGTGGGGTCGGGTTATTCTTCATAATCATCCGTCTCTTGTACACCCATTCTGGTAATAGATGACTAGGTCCTGTAATGCACAAGAAGGTGCAATCAAACTCCACATGAGAAACTTGCACCACCAAGAAGACATCACTAGAGATGTAATTATCAAGAACACCACGATAATGCAGGGCCTCAGACTCAGTTCTTGAACTACTGGAGGTGCTTTCTTAATCCAGCAAGAAAAAGCCTTCTGAGCTCCCAACAGGAGACTATTCCTCCCCACCAATATGGGCTGACAAACTGTCACAAGACCTGCAGCCCCCTCAAGCTGCTTTGTTACTCGGCCCAGCAGCTAGATCAGGCAACCCTCCTGAGACCAGTGAAATATTGCGGAATACTGAGACGTGACATCACACTGCAACGTCTGCACACCGTAACGTCTGCACCTGCCCCGCCGATCCTTTAGTTTCTGGCACAACACGACCTCAGCTAAGAACAACGAAGATATCTCTCGCCAGCCAACAGGCGGCCTGCGTTCCACCTCGGCCAATCAAAAGTCAGCATGCATTTGACCCCTGCTGACTATCGACCATATAAAAAGTAGAACCCAGCAGCGAAATCAGTTTACTCCCACCCTCTGCCGTGACCATACTCAGTCGGAACTGAAAGAAACGTTGGCATAACAACAGAGTATTAAATTTTGAAGTGTACCTAATTGTGCAAAACTCTACGGATCACAATATCCACATTTCGTTTACTTATTGAATTAAGCCACACCCTGATCTACGACAATTTTTCCTCCCTAAGACGATGAACATCGGTACGTTACTGGCCCGATGCAGTAGCCATGAGAAGTCAGTTATTAGAAATATAGAGAAAACTCTATAAAAATGAATGTAGCTGATGCAGCAATAACTTTCAACACTACCTTTTATTATTATTATTATTATTATTATTATTATTATTATTATTATTATTATTATTATTATTATTATTATTATTATTGTTATTATTATTATTATTATTATTATTATTATTATTATTATTATTATCATCATCTTCCCCGTGTTACAAATTGATGTTATTCAGACACTTACTAGTAGAATTACTGATAAAAATATCTTCCTGCTGACTCTTTCATTATTACAGCAGATGATAAAAAATCTTAATATTCTGAAGAATAAAAAGCTCTCATATAAATTTTTCATAGCATCAGAATCCACGGATTCACTACGAAAACTTAAATAACCCTGAATATTCCGGAAGGCCAGTTAATAAGAATATTAATAATAAGTCGAGGAAATTCCCGTTGCAAGGAATAAGGATAGTAAAAGACCCATAAGGTTACGTTTGTATATCTAGTTCATTTTTATTATATACACTTTTTTACTAATAAGCTTTTTACCAGTTCGTACTCTTTGCTTACGTTAATTCATGCTATCATGTTCAGAGGACCCTTATGATATGATTCTTAAACTGGTGCCTCTTTACATACCTTCTGGCCCTTGATCTTAATTGTTAGATTCAGCTAAGCATTTACTGACACCAGAGCATATGCTGCTAGTCTGGAAGTCTACTTGATCTCCTTAAAGGGGCTTCACGTGGCCCTCTTGCCAGTCCTTCACCTCGTTTCCATCGGGGATTTTCACTAATCCTTCTCTAGTGGTCATTTACTTTAATTCCAGGTTTTGACTTAACTGAACATATCGAATAAGCCTAAATTTTTGAAGTATTTTTTTAATGTTATCTAAGCCGCCAAGTGTTTCTTTTCCCGCTATTTAGGTAGTGAGCTGCTAAGAGCCCTTTGATTGCTGTTTTTTCTGTATTATAAGTTTTATTTACTGAATTGCCTTCTTCAAAATTTTACCAGCTGACAAACACGGCACTCCCCGGGAAAACTCTGAATGACAGTCTACAAGTAGGGGAAGGGGGAGGGAAAGGAAAAGGGAAAGGGGTGGGGGAGGGGGAAGGAAAAGAGCGATTGGGGACGGGGAAGGATAGGTAAGGAGGAGGGGAAGGGAAGAGGGAAGGGGAGGAAGGGGAGAAGGGGTTTGTGTTGGCGGTCCGACTGACAGTTCTACTTTTCATGTGAACATTCACCCTTCAAACAGTCGTGGGTGAACTGACAGGCATTACTGTGGTGACTGTCCCTTTTATCCAGGTATTACTGTGATGACTGTCCCTTTTATCCAGAAATTACTGTAGTGACTGTCCCTTTTATCCAGTTATTACTGTGGTGACTATCCCTTTTATCCAGGCATTACTGTGCTGTCTGACACCTTTAACCAGGTATTACTGTACTGTCTGTCACCTTTAACCAAGTATTACTGTGCTGTCTGTCCCTTTTATCCAGGTATTACTGTGCTGTCTGTCCCTTTTATCTAGGTAATACTGTGGTGACTGTCCCTTTTATTTAGGTATTACTGTGCTGTCTGACACCTATAACCAGGTATTACTGTACTGCCTGTCACCTTTAACAAAGTATTACTTGGCCAGGTTTATTCCCCGGAACTCTATCGCGGAAACCCCAGAACTCATGGAACCCAAAAGAACTTTATTATTTGCATAGATATTCTTTATATTAAGGCATCGTTGTAAAGTTAAAGTTCTCAACTTTAATTTCATATATCATTTGTTGGTTTTTATATGAAAATGGCGTTTAAATAATAATAATCAGCACATGTCTGAACATTAGCTCTATTTGAAAACCCAGAACTTATAAGACCCTCAATGACAACTTTCTTGCTGTGAAATGTTCTAATGTTAGGTATTAGGGCATCATTGTAAAGGTAAAGTTCTCAGCTTTAATTTGATGTACGATTTGTTGGATTTTATTTGTAAATTGTGTTTGAAGCCCCAATAATAATTAGCAGATGTCTAGAAGCTCGTAAACTGATATTTGAAGAAAATCCGGAACTCATGAAAGCATTATTTATTTCGTCTAAATAGGTCTGTTGAAATGTGGTCTTAATTTTGAGGAAGTATTAATATCAGTGGTCTTTGAGGGAGGTTTTACTGTACATATATATAAAAGAAGCAATGGTAATTAGAGAGTGGAAGAAAAACGTGTCGAACAGAGCACACTTGAAAATCAATTACACACAAATACAAAATGAATATACAAAACAGTTTCGCATGGGTAAATGACAGGATAAGTGCAACACATAACAACAACAAAAATGTTTATTTAAACTGATTGATGTGCCGCAGGTTGCGGTGTGAGTTTTTTATTTATTTATTCTTTACCAAGTACAACAATTACACAACCATTTATACGATTTTTATGAAACTGTTTTATTTTACATTTTTTTTTCACATTTTATCATGTCATTAATTATGTCAGGAAACCTGCAATTGCAATAAACTTTAACTCTTCTATTTTTATTACATACTTTTATTTAACTTGACGTCTGCGTTAGTCTGTCTGTTTGTCTGTCTGTCTGTTTGGGTTAAATCTTTTAACTCGATTTTCGACCTGTTCCCATCGTCCGATGGACTTAAAATTTTGCACGATTTCTCAATCCCGGTGACAACACAAACTTACATAATCAGTAGGTCAGCAGTGACCTTTAGTGACCCTACAGTGACCTCTCCCAGTATCTCAGGATTTGTATAAAACCCTTTGGATTTTTCACAACTTCTTTGACTCGGTAGAATTATCTTCTAATCCCTTTCCCCTTCCCTCTTCCATCCCTCACACTCCCCTCTTTCCCCTCTGCTCCCTCCTCCCCTCCCCCTCCCTCTCCATCTTCCCTCCCCTCCTCCCCTTCCCTTCCCTTCTCTTCTCTCTTCCATCTTCCACACCTCCCCTCAATTTCCCCTTCTCCTCACCTTCCTACTCCCCTCCTTTATGTTCCCTCCTTCCCCCTCCCCCCTCACCCTCCCCTCCCCTACTCCTTCCTCACCTCCCTATCTTTCATATAACCCCTCCCCTACCCTTCCTCCTCCACCCCTCTCTTTCTCTTTCCCCTCCATTCCCTTCCAATTTTCCTCCCCCACCTCCTCCCCTCCTTTTCCCTTCCTCCTTCCCCTTCTCCTCCTCCTCCTCCTCCTCCCCCTCTCCTTTCATCTTCCCTCCTCCTCCTTCCCCTATTCCTCCTCTTCCGTCTTCCCTCACACCTCTCCCGTCCCTCCCCTCCCTCCCATTTCCCCTTCCTACTCCTCCTCCCCTCTCCCTTCTCTCTTCCCTCACTTCTTCCCTTCACCCTCTCCTCCCATCCCCTTCCCATCCTTCCACTTCCCCTCCCCTTTTCCCTCCCCTACTATTGCTTTCCACCTTCTCCCCCTCTCCTATCCATTTCTCCTCCACCCTCTTCCCCTTCCCGACCCATTCCTCCTCCAACCCCTCCCCCTCCTCTTTCTCATCCATCCCCTCCTCGTTTTCCTCCCTTTCCCCTTCTTCCTCCTCCCCTTCTCCTCCACCGTAAACGGATATCAATTTCGTTAACTACAATCATAAATCGGTAAAAAAAAAAATTATTTATGAAAAAAATTTAAAACATGCTTTTATTTTTGTAGACGTGATTAATTATAGGAAAATCCTGGTGCGTCTTAAAAATATTTTTTACTTTTTAGTGCATTTTAATAAGAGCATGTTTTAAAAAAATATTTTTTTTTTTATTCGGCTCTGCTGTTGCCATGTTTGGCATTTTTTCTATTTTTGAGAAGAGGCCATCATTTATTGTTTACAAAACAAGTTATTAAATAATTCCGCATCAACGGTATATCATATCGTATTTTAGAAAGAATTACTTCGAAAGTTAAATATTTAATTCCGTTAAGATTTGCAATTGCAAACACTCCACAATCGGAACCACTGGTTTAACGCCAGGGGCGTGCACAAAGGTTTGGGCTTGGGGCGCTTGAACCCCTGCCCTTTTTCTTCTTCATAGCCAAGGTGCCCTTTTTGTCAGAAATAATAGTTTCTGGTTAAGATACGTGAACATAATCCACTAGACAAAGCAAGTGGTGATGTTTCGCTTTGTTGCATAACATCTACTTTGAGTTTCTTCTTTGCCTGGAAATAGCAACACCAGTATTCATGGAAACAGCTACTGCATCAAATGCTCTTCAACAGCAAGACCTTGATTTACTCCAATCTGCATATATGATCACTGATGGCGTGCTGAAAAGACTTAGTGAGCTAAGGACAGAAGAAGAATTCAAGGTTACATATGAAACTGCTACTCGACAGGCACAAGATGCAGATATTGAGGTTCCAGAGGAGATTCCAGGTCAGAAGAGACCAAGAAAAGTGCCAGCAAGGTTCAAGTATACCTCTATAACTGCAACAACACATCACACTTCACACACTTGTGGTGAAGAGGGGGCGAGGGTTTCTATCGTGTAAAAGTAAATTACCCATTTCTGGACACACTTGGTCAAGAAATCAGATTTAAAGGGAAGGATGAGGGAGAATCAAAAGGTAACAAAGGAAAGATCCTGAAGTCGCTCCATAGCTTAATTCTGCCAATGAACTAGAAAGCAGATGCAGATTTAACAGCAAGTACCCTAGTTCAAGATCTCCATATGCTCTGCAAATTCAGTGGCTTCAAAGAAGAGGAAGTCAAACTTTTGACAGAATTTAGAGTGTTTTACTCATCCTACTTCCTGCCAAAACATGATCTGAGATCCACCCTCAAACGTATCAAACGTATTATGTAAGAGTTGCTTCAAATTTATGCAACTCTTCCTGTAAATCACAAAACTGTGGACTGCTCAATTTTCCAAGCTCAAGATGATTAAGCATAGGCTGCGGAGCCTGTGTGGAGAAGAGTCCCTCCGATTTAATGCTGCTAAGCATTGAGAAAGACATCACAGCTGATATGGATGAAGTCATAAATATTTTCAAACATATGGCTAACAGGAGAATGCTATATGATCTTTGAAGTTTATTTGGCTGTAGCATCCATATTCTTCACTAAAGCTATTAATTTCAGTTTTGATGATTAAAGAAATAATTATTTTTGTTTTTCAGCAGGCTTAGGTTTTATTATTAATAACATCTTGAAAATCTTACAATGGAACAGGTCATGTTAAAGGAATTAATGTTGATAAATCTGCTTTCTGTAATAAAATGTATTGAATTTAATGGATTTTAAGACTGTCACATTATCCTTTCAACATTTCTTTTTTATATATATCGTATATTATTATATAATTGTAGCATATAAAACATGGCAGATTTCATTTTCAAAAACTAAGGGAGTGCCCTTTTTTCCACTTGAGCCCCTGCCCTTCTGTTTAACGCTGGACATCTAGAATCTGGACATCTAACTGATCTATAAGAGTTGTATAGACCTGTGAAATTTGAATCGACATGCTTCTGTTTACTGATCTGCTTGGTTTCATAATGTCAACAGTATAAATTGCGTTCGTTGCCTCTTACTAAAACGATAATAACCGGTGATTATGCCCATTATGGTGAATATGTGCGCTTGTTGACCCTTGTATTTTAATTACTATTTATTTTCCAGAAGCAGCCTTTGTGTTCTATGAAATACGGTATATATTTTGCATCCTGAAGGCCAAAAATTGTTGGGAAAGAAACCGCCAGTAAATTTTTAACTGCATTTATTATACTATCGTTTAACCACCCTTCGGTATTTGCAAATGGTAAGCTTCAACAATTATCGTGGGCAAACTAATGTCCGACTTTGCTTATGCAGAATGCGATGTATTTAAACAGTAAAGCATAAAAAAAGCTGGCAAGATAAATAAAGCCGTTGTACAGACGAATCGACAACAGAGAAAAATAAAACTCACTGATAACCATGGAACAGCGTCAAACACAACAGGTTCCTTCAATAAGTCCAACACTTCACATCCAGAATAACTTGAACTAACAATCCTGCCGTCGAAGTAATATAAAGTAGCAGCAGGTTTTCTTCAAATATCAGTTTACGCGCTTCTAGACATGTGCTAATTATTATTGGGGCTTCAAACGCCATTTACATATAAAAACCAACAAATGATACATCAAATTAAAGCTGAGAACTTTACCTTTACAACGATGCCTTAATATTAAAAATATCTTTACAAAACAAGAAAGTTACGGAAGGTTCAGTGAGTTTCGGGTTTTCTTCAAATAGGAGTTTAAGCAGTTCTAGACATGCGCTAATTATTACTGGGACTTTAAAAGCCATTTACATATAAAACCGACAGATACATAAAATTAAAGCTGAGAACATTACCTTTACAACAGTGCCCTAATATCAAAAATATCTTTAAAAGTAAAGAGTTATGGAGGGTTCCGTGATTTCCGGGTTTTCCGCAATAGGGTTCCGGGGAATAAACCTGGCCTATTACTGTGCTCTCTGCCCCTTTTATCTAGGTATTGCCGTGGTGACTGTCCCTTTTATCCAGGTATTACTATGCTATCTGTCCCCCTTTAACTAGGTATTACTGTGCTGTCTGCCACCTTTAACCAGGTATTACTGTGCTGTCTGTTCCTTTTATCCAGGTATTACTGTGGTGACTGTCCCATTTATACAGTTATTACTGTGCTGTCTGTCCCCTTTAACCGGGTGTTACTGTGCTGTTTGTCCCCTTTAACCAGGTATTACAATGCTGTCTGTCCCTTTTGTCCAGGTATTACTGTGGTGACTGTATGTTTATTTGGGTAGTACTGTGCTGTCTGTCCCTTTTATCCAGGTGTTACTGTGGTGACAGTCCCTGTTAACTAGGTATTACTGTGGTGACTGTCCCTTTTTATCCAGGTATTACTGTACTGTCTGTCACCTTTAACCAGGTATTACTGTGCTGCCTGTCCCTTTTATCCATGTATTACTATGCTGTCTGTCCCCTTTACCCAGGTGTTATTGTGCTGTCTGTACCCTTTAACCAGGTATTGTGTTCTATCTGTCTCTTTTATCCAAGTATTACTGTGGTGACTGTCCCTTTTATCCAGGTAATACTGTTGTGGTTGTTTCTTTTATCCAGTTATTACTGTGCTGTCGGTCCCCTTTATCCAGGTATTACTGTGGTGACTGTCCCTTTTATCCAGGTATTACTATAGTGACTGTCCCTTTTATCCAGGTATTACTGTGTTGTCTATCACCTTACTGTGATGTCTGTCCCTTTTATCCAGGTATTACTGCTGTGACTATCCCTTTTGTCCAGATATTACTGTGGTGACTGTTCCTTTTATCCAGGTATTACTGTGGTGACTTAAAAGCATTTTCAATAATATATTTCTATGGTCTCGAGTACATGAAATGGGGTATGTTAACCTGTAGAGATTATTTACCACATAAGTTACAAAGGGTAGGGGGAAGGGGGATGGGGAACGGGAATGGGGATGGGGTATGTGTTTGAAGCATACTCTGTTATCTAAGTTGGGTCAAATGATGGCCATGTACCAAATTTCGTCTAAATTGGTCACGCAGTTCAGATTTCTATAATGCACAAACATACAAACATTCACTTTTATACATAAGAATTACTTATTATATTTATCACAAAAATCTACAACAAATACTTTGCTTCTGCCTGTAATGTTCATTGTTTTTATGTGTCCCTTCTGACCGCATCCCTCTTTTCTTCACATGTAGGAAACCATTCATGAAATTACATAAAACCCACGTCCTTTTCTATGTTGCTATCTTAGCTTCTGTCACTGCATAATTTATTCTCATCTGAATTGTTAAAAATAAAAGGTGAAACTATATTTGTCATATTTTTATTTAAGGGGAGTGCCGACCACCGAATTTTGAGGAATTATCGAATTTTAGTTATTAACAGTTTTGGACTTATGTTTAAATAAACATGTCCTGAAGTAATATTGCTAAATTTTTTTTTTTTTTTTTACATATTTGTTCACCGCATTTACTGCCCTGTGAGCAGCACTGAGCAATAAATTAGTGCACAATATCTATGACTTTCTAATTCTAGATAGGTGTGAGTTATACGAGTATAGAGTGTTTTGGACTGTTTTATGTGTAAATAATCATATCCTGAAATGTTATTGCTCAAAGAAATGTCTGGATTGGTTTATTGACAATTTTGTTCATTGTTTTTATGGCACTGTGAACGACAAATTGTAAACAACTTGTAAAAATTGTATAAAAAAAACTTGTACAAAAATACTTGTGTCACCCACTAAAACATTGCACTTTCTCTAGCGGTAGCATCATAGAGAAAATGGGTTATAAGGATATAGGGATGATTCACTCAAGATGTCCTGAATGTCTCAGGATTCATGAAAGTGACAAAATTTTTTTTTCTTTTGCTGCTTTCTTAAAACTTCCCCCTCCTTTTTTTTTTTTTATAAAATATTATATCTCCAAGAAGACTAGACAAATTCAATTAAACTTTTTACAGCGTATAGTGGGAAAATTATTTCTAGTGCATATTATTATATTTTTATTTTGTCATTTTTTCAACTGCAAATTTATGAATTTGGAGTCGAATTTCTTTTATTTTACTTATTGTGTTTTCAGTATTAGTTGTACACTAAGTGGTAAAAATTTGAAGCAAATCCCTTCAGTCATAAGGCAGCAACTGTCACTTACTTTATAATGGGGCCTTATAGTGTCAGCACCCCCTTAATGCTGGTGTTCAGTAAGATTACAGATCCGTTCTGTAAAATCTCTTTTTAAACTGATAAGTTTCCTCATTTGTTTACAGGAAGACGCTGTCCATTATTTTTTTTCACGTGACTTTTGAACTATGTTTTTTTTTAATTAGCTAAAACAACCCAACAACAATCATGGAATTCATAAATGGCCGAATAAACTCGTAATCAAAAACTATTCAACAGTAAACCAGTCTAACATTAACCATTGTGATAACTAGACAACACAAGCATTATTTACAGTTTATATATATATATATATATATATATATATATATATATATATATATATATATATATATATATATATATATATATATATATATATATATATATATATATATATATATATACATATACATATACAGTATATATATTTTATATTTTACATTATGATATAAAATATATTTTGTATATATTCGATAATATTCTAACATATGATTGGTATTCCCTAATTTAACATTTCTTCCTATATATATATAAAATAATCATTATATATAGCAATTATAATCAAAATATTTGGAAACTGTGTTTGTGTGTGTGTGTGTGTGTGTGTGTGTGTGCGTGTGTGTGCGTGTGTGTGTGTACCATATACTTACAAACATATACTTAATAGGACAACTCCGCCCTTTGCACAAACACATTACTAGGTTTTAATATGACTAATCAAGTATTTTCTGTAAGATTAAAAATAGCCTCCTTTTTAAATAAACTACAAACCCGTAAAACCCCAATGCTTGTACATGAAGATTTTGATTTCAGTAAATATGTTTTAGGCTCTTTGTTAAAAAAAGTAGTAAGCTGATTACTCTCTGAAAGAGAGACACAGAGACAGAGACAGAGAGAGACACACACACACACACACACACACATATAGAGTAAATATATTTGTAGAATAGTCTCTAATATTTTTATGGCTTAATATGAAAGAAATACAATATATGTACAGTTTCTATATATATATATATATATATATATATATATATATATATATATATATATATATATATATATATATATATATATATATATATAATACATTCTATACCAGGTGAGATAGGGTCATAACCTCCTTCCACATCAGTTTTAAGAAAAATGTCATAATCAACTTATATCTCAAAGATACCAAGTGATTTTGGCTGGCCTGCTCACTGGGTTAAGGCATTCTCTCTCTCTCTCAAAGCTCACTCACAACTTCTTCTCTCTCATCTCTCTCTCTCTTATCTAACTCATAACTCTGCCATCTTAATGATTTTTGTTATCCAAGTCACTAACTGAACTAAGGAAGAGCAACAAAACCATGTCTTCAAAAAAATAATTTATTCACTAGTCTAACATTTTTTTTAGATTAGAATAAAAATTTGAATGAAATGGAATATTTGCATCCTTCAATTGTTTACTTAGCTAACCAGCATTTAAATTTAACGTATTGCTATCAAGGTCCAATGAGTTGTTTCAACTTTGTAGTGTCAAAATAAGTCAAACACACTGTAGTCATAATTTAGTCACATTCCCTTCCATTTATTTTGATGTCTATTTTTAAATCTGAGGAAAAAAAAAAAAACCAACTAAATAATAATAAATGTGTGATATTTTTTTTTTTTTGAAACCCTTGAAGAAATGCAATATTAAACAGGGTAAAATCAAAATCAATAAAAATCTTGGCAATAAAAATAAATGGGGAAAAGATATCTCATCAGGTAACTGAGAAACATTCAGTATTTTTAAACAAATTTAATTAAGCCCATTCAGGTTTTTTTATCCAAAAAAAGTTCGGCTATCACTGAATCAAAAATTCTTTAGGAAAGCAGATCTATGACAAAGGGATCTAATTTGAAATTCTAACCTTTATTCCAGTTGAATTATTCCACCTACTCATTGACACGCCGGGAAACGAACAAACGAACGCTCTAACCAGAGCTTGACGACTTCAAGTGAGATACCCAGTTTATCAGCCAGGGCACGAACAGAGGTTGATGTTAAAAGACAGACTGACGCCAGGCCTTTGTTACAATTCACTCACTGAGTAAAAGGCGTCAATTCCATTCACCTTTGCCCAGAATATCTTCCAAAAAAAAAATGCTCAGCTAAAGAAATGAACATAACGTATTTCATCCGTAAATGGTGTTGTGATATTTCTTTCTATATCTCTCTCTCTCTATATATCTATATCTCTCTATCTCTCTCTCTCTCTCGTATCCAGGAATAGTTATAGAGGTGTAGACATTATTTGTATATAAAACATACATATATGTTATCGTCCTGCGAGATTTAAAAACAAAGGTGAAAATCTTCCTCCCCTCAAAAAGCGACTTTCGTTCAAATTTCTGCTCAACAGACTTCTTCTTCCCAAAGTAAAATAAAACAAGATACCATAAACAAGAAAACTTAATGTCTGACAAAGATCAAAGCCACTAACAAGTAAACATCATTACTGAATGCAATCACTAGTTTGAAACAAATTGTCACATACCAAAAAAAAAAAATAAATTAAAAATATGGAAGAACTGAAGTCTGCAGTTAGAACAGTCTATTGCTAAAAGGTAACATTGTACTTCCCAACAATTTTATGAACAAGGTAACTATCTAATTTAATTGATTTAACTAATATTTATAATTGATTGTTAAAATGCTTAATAAATAGATTCAATTATATTTATCTTTAACAATGTGGTTACAAAAATATATATATGAATTTTTAGTCTATACAATGTTTAAAATCATTCATATGTACAAATAATAGCACTCCATGTGGCCTGTTCGAACTGCGTAACGATGCTGTTTTAGACGATAATCTGTTCTTTACCAGAATCAAATATTTATTACGTAAATCCAGTAACTCTCGTGTAAATACAGCCATTAATTTGTTTTGAGCGTTACGAACAATGATATTCTGAAGTGTCCCTGAAATGCTTGAAACATCCTTATCAAGATAACATTTTCATTTTTAATTCTACAAAGATTTACTTTCTTTGGAAGTTAAAATATTTTCCGTATTTTTCAAAGTTTGCCCCATTGTTATTGGAATAAAAAATGCCTTCTCTTTCTGTTTATAAAGATTTGTCGATTAAAAAGTTTGATGAGTAAATTTAACATAATTCCTGAGTAAATTTTACAAAATTCGTTAACTCGTTCCGGGCTGCAATCCTTAATGCCCTTTAAATAAATGAAAAAAACTGATATTTTAAAGTGTGTTAATGATTTGTTATCTAGTGGACATCTCAAAGACATTTAGATCATTGTCCGTACAGTTTTTTTTCAAAAGTTCTTTTAGTTTAATGAACCAAAACATGAAAAATGGTAATGAACAATTATTTTACTTTCAACATGAATTTAATAGAAGTTTAAATGATTTACCTAAGTCTGCAAAAAAACCTGTTAAAATTTTTCGTAATCACAAATCTGCCAAACATATAATATGTCATCAACGTTATCAAAAATAATTGCAAAAATTTATTTTAAATATTTTGTCAGGCAATATTTTTACTTTAAAACTCCATATATAGTTCTAAGAACTGGGATCGTACATGATCCCATAGCAATTCCAAACTTTTGAAGGTACTAATTTCCGTTAAAAACAAATCACCTCAGTCCCAATTACAATTTTATCAATTCTAAAAATACGTATTAAAACTCTGGTGATATTCAACGTACAACAGGTAGAATTGGTTTTTCATTTAATTAAAAACAGCTTTGATGAACTAAAGTTTATTTCATTATTTTCCTCATGTCAGGCTGAAACAAGAAACACGAAAAGACGCGAGGTAATATCAAGCTTTGTCTTATAAGGAGATTTTAGTCATATTCCTGGAAAATTATACAAATATGCTTGTGTTAATTTCATAATTCAATTCAGCTTTGTTTTCATTTAACGGCCATCTATTTTATAGTAGGTATCATTCAATACCGTTATCTTATATAAAATCAAACAAATGACCTTATATTTCGTCCAATTCGATTCATTTAATGGGATTTAATAGTACCATTTACTTAAATAATAATATTGAGCCAAGGTAGATTATGAACCTTAACAAAAAATTACAAGATTTGGATTTTGAAGCCTATTCAAGATTCAAAAACAAGTTCCACGTAAAGAAATTATTCTAACAAGGTAGCCTGGTTACGTATTATTGAATTTTTATCTTTCTTTATAGAAAAATTTAGATATAGTTAACACCACATCTGTAGCATTATATCAAATGGGTCTTTTCCGCTTTCAAGACACACACAAAAATATATATATATATATATATATATATATATATATATATATATATATAATATATATATATATATATATATATATATATATATATATATATATATATATATATATATATATATATATATATATATATTTGTGTATGTGTCTTGAAAACCGAATACGATCCTTTTGATATATGGTTGTTTCAGATCTACATAAACTATATCTAAATTTTTCTATAAAGAAAGATAAAAAAATAATACGTACCAGGCTACCTGTTAGAATAATTTTTTACGTGGAACTTGTATTTTCATTGAATAGGCTCTTAAAATCCAAATTTTGTAAATTTTTGTTAAGGTTCATAAGTACCTTTGGCTCAATATTATTACTAAGTAAAGTTTCATTAAATCCCATGAAATCCGTTTTGTCCAAATATTAAGGCTTGGTACGATTTTCTAATAGGGTAAATGTATTTCTGCACATACTACATAATATAAGCCGTTAAAACTCGTGGGAATAAGCCAATTTTATGAAATTGTTAGAGAGCATATTTGTATAATAAAATTTATTAGTTAATGGAATATGACTGAATACATCCTTTGGGGCAGCAGAGGTATTAATTTTTCTATTTTACTGTTAATAAATACTAAAGTGTTAAAAGGCACTGAATCTTTTAGCTTAACAAATTTCATTTCATTTTCTGAAATTCTACACAGCCATGAAAAAATCAAACGAACCTCAGAGATAAACTTAAATTCAAACTGAAATTCAAGAATTCTCAACTTATTCTCGTACTTCACTTCTTGCTTGAAAGAGCTTAAATAGTAGTATTATACACATATAGATATCTAGGTTCACATGGGTAGATAGAAATTCAAAGATGCAATCTATCTCCTAACAGAATTAAAATAACCTAAGTTAAATATTAATCTATAATTATCTATAACTAAGGAACCGGAAGGTGATAGAAGAAGATAACTACCAAATAAAAGTGAGAACATTTTTTCAATTATCTAACAAAATAATTTCTATACTTATCAATAACTAAGGCACTGAATATGATTCTTGTATTCGAGAAGAAGGTTACTATTAAATGCAAAGTGAGAAAAAAACATCTATTTAAGTATCTGAAACCAGTGTGAGTGTGTGTGTGTGTGTGTGTGTGCCATCCATTTTTAGCAACCTCTTTGTACTTCTCCAGAAATGGAGAAGGCTTCCTTATTCGGTGGGATGCATTTACATAATAAAAAAAAAATCTGTAAGAATAAAAACGCCCCCAGGGTGACCTACGCTGTCTTCAGATTCTCTTCCTTTGTTGGGTGTATGGTAGGGAAAAAAACACAGACTTTTTAGGAATTTCTACACACGAGGGGAAAGTTTTTTCTCCTTTGGGAACATATAAAAGAAATCCATTCACTTAAATGATTCTATTTTAGTAAGTGTTCAGAAAAGTGACTGGAAATTTAGTAGAGAGGAATATGGGTAAGGAGATGATATTCAATTAAAATCATATATTTCAAATAGATTATTTACAGAGTAATATGCATGAGACTAAAGAGGAATATAAGCAAAAACCAGTAGATTTAATATGAAAAATAATTTCTCTATTGATTCATCTAAAAGACTTTTATGGTCTAAGGAAATATATTCCAGTATCATTAAATTTAAAATAAAAAAACAATTAATCTATTGTTTCACCAAGAAAATTTTATTGTGTAATGCAATATGATAATTGAATTACCTCCTGTATTCCTAATTACAATCATTTCATCATCAAATTATTCAGGGACTACATATGACTAAAGTTCTTTGAAACATGGATTTAAATACTGATTCCATGCGGGAATATTAACTGGTTTTCAGTGACCACTAAATTTTACACCTATTTATTTATACGTAATCCAAAAAGGTATTTACTTTAGCTAATGGCACCAAATCATTTGGTATAATAAATAACTTGTCATAAAGGACTTTAAAGACTTTCAATGAAAACCCAATATTACTCTCTCTCTCTCTCTCTCTCTCTCTCTCTCTCTCTCTCTAATATATCTCTCTCTCTCTCTCTCTCTCTCTCTATTTATTTTTTTTTTTTATCAGCCATATTAGGAAACGAACAGACGTACATATGACACATGTAACCAACCAAAGGTTACGTAACGCCAGGTGCAGCCGAAGGTATGCTGAAAAACTTTTTTAGATTCAGCATTCTGCCAGTTTACTGAATAGACCCAGCATCCAACTCGGACTGAAAGTGGATAAAGGGTCTGTGGAAAGTCATATTCCTTAATCTGTTACAGATAGATAAACAGAAATATCCGTACTCCGAAAGCTATCAACTCTGATGGGTCCATTTTGTACTTGAAATCGATGACAAACTTGTCGTTCTCTCCTCGTGGGGAAAAATTGTGAGTTGATGCAAATGGAACCATAAACGAAAGGTATTCAGAACTTTCCTTTCTATCTTCCTTTCTTTCTCTCTTTCTTTCTTTAAATCTTCAACTGAAAAAACCTTATCTGCACAACAGAATACAAACCTGAAAGGTTTCTAAAGGAAATCAGCCTGCGGGAGAGAGAGAGAGAGAGAGAGAGAGAGAGAGAGAGAAGTTATAAGGAAAAGACTGATAGATGAATAAATACGAGGGAATAGGAAATAAAACCGATACACCTGAACTGTTGCATTAGTGAGCCTCACTAAACTAGACAATTGACGTGATAGTTCCTCTTTGATGTTTCTTTGAAACAATGATCAAAGACTTTTGCCAATAGACTGCGCGTGAAAATTGGCATGAGTCCTATTTCATCAAATCAGAAAAGTTACTTACCATAAACTATTCATTTCCAATTGTACAAACATTATACAGATAAAACAAACTCTCTGATTTTAAAACTTGAAAATTATATATCCTGTAGCTAGATAATGAGTAATAACGATTTCCAGATATTTATTACCAAAATAACATTTTATTAAAAATTTAGATAATACTAGGAATTAAAATGGTCTGAAAAGGATATTAAACTTGAATGATATTAGATTAAACTAGAAACCTGAGTTTAAATATATCCTCTCTCCATTTCGCAAGATGGAATTTGAAACGTATTATAAGTGAGTTTGGGATTGTACATCTTCAGGTTCTCAAAAAGAATATGTTTAACTTAGGGTCTACTCCTTCCAATAATAATAATAATAATAATAATAATAATAATAATAATAATAATAATAATAATAATAATAATAAAAGGTACATGGGCTTCCCTTCCTCGTTAGAAATGATGATCCAATATTCCTGAGGTTCATAGTTTTCCATTGATATAATAATAATAATAATAATAATAATAATAATAATAATAATAATAATAATAATAATAATAATAATAAGAGTACTCTTTGCATCGTGAGACAATGACCCAGGATTCCTGAGTTCACACTTTCTCCAGCGATTTAATAATTACTTGGAAGTGTCAAGGAACTTCTGTTCTATAGTAGCACAAGGAAGAGGGACACACACGCACACACACACACACACACAACACACATCCTAAACTTTACTCAAACCTGACAGAAATGGGAACTGGCGTCGCAGGAAGAAAAAGTCCGATATTAATAGTTGTGCAAGAAGGAAGGGGAAGTCCTGTGGTTTATGACTCTAATCAGCCGTGGACCCAATTGCGTTTGACAAGTTTTTTTTTTTTTATAATGTGTGACGATAGTTCGAGATTAGTGGATTGATTGCTGCGTAGGTGAGTTAATAAAAGAGAGGTATTTTTTTGTATATTGGTATTATTAATTGAAGAAAATTTTGAAATAGTAATGTTTTGTACATTAGAACATTTCAAACAATCATTGAAAGTATACAAAATGAAGTTAATATTATATACATACACATATACATATATATACACACATATATATATATATATATATATATATATATATATATATATATATATATATATATATATATATATATATATATATATATATATATATATATATATATATATATATATATATATATATATATATATTTATATTGGTATATATATATAATTTTTTTGTTGGAATATGAGTGCTACAACATCAAAAGCAAAAAAAAATATATTTTCTCCAATGTCTTTATTGTACAGCTACTTTTTAGTGAATGCATATTTATAAATATAATAGACGCCTTCCTTTTCTTCATCTACCAAGATAATATGAAAGACGAAAACTCTTCTTACTTCTAATCAGTTCTCCAGATAATAAGTTCGTATGAGTTCTACCATTACAAACTAATTTATTCGCATGTCGAACAATATCCACACATTGCAAATCTGCAGTTGGCAACTGAAAGCATTATGGCATTTCATGACACTTTCCCTCTGGTGGCGAATGATTCAAAATGATAATAAAACAAATAAAAAATGCGATGACGTTTCTTTGTTGCAATCGAGTTTTCTGTACAGCCGCTACAGCGTATAATCAAGGCCACCGAAAATAGATCTATCTTTCGGTGGTCTCGGCATAATGCTGTATGAGTCGCGGCCCATGAAACTTTAACTTTAGGTTTCCTATATCGTTGCCAGAAGCACGATCATGATGCCAACCCTAAGTAAAAAATAAAAACTTGGTACTGAGGCTAAGGGGGCTGCAATTTGGCAGCCCGTATGTTTGGTATGTTTGATGATTGAAGGGTGGATGATCAACATGAAAAATTTGCAGAAAAACCCTCTAAACAGCCTCAAAGAAAACTTTTTAAGAAACTCTGAGGAGGACAGAAAGAACGCACGGTCATGCGGACAGAAAAAGTAAAACTACTGAGGACAGAAAGTTTGTTGATGGACAGACAAACTAATTTGCCATCTCAATAGTTTTCTTTTACAGAAAAAATGCAAAAAAAGTGCGCCGAAGACAAAAAATATTCGAAAAAATGTTTTTTCAGGAAAATGATTTCAGCTTGAGCTGAGTTCCTCTGAGAGTTTCTGTCCTTTGAACAATTCCTTCTTCTAAAAATTTTATTGGGTTAATGGACTCGGGAAAGAAACGTCCTATTCTGCTATGGTGGTCTATCTGTATAGATCAGATTTTCTGCAGTGTCTATGAATATACTGTAGCTAAACCATAAAGGGTTAAAGGATATAAAGGATAATTATGGGTGCAGTAACGCGTATCTTTCAAAAAAAGTGAAAGTATCTAAAAATAATCGCAGTGTACATGTTAGAAAAACACATATCTTAGAAATAAAATGGTGACAATAAACACCCCATTACTAGATACAAAATATGATTTCATGGTTAATAAAAAATAACCACAAGCATGAATGTAAAATAACAGCACTTTACTTATGATCGAAAACGAATTTTTTCAATTTGTGTTTGACCGAATTCCTTTGAATGAATTTTCTTGTATAAGTAATATAAGAAAAGAGAACCGTTCTTGCTCTTACCAAGATGGAAATATAGTATGAAATTATACAGATTTTTTTAAACTCTTATAGTAAAAGGAAAAAATATCTAATACACTTGGCTACATTACTCAGTAAAAAACTGATACTAGAGTAAATAAATTTGTCACTTAGAAAGAAACAATAAGGTTCTATCATTTCCCTCATACAGTTTTATAAAAAAATTACGATGTTATAATGACCTAATGCAATAATTATTATAAAGATATAGACAAAAAAACAGACAAAATAATTTTGAGTGAAATATGGAGAAAAGCGGTACATATGCTATATGGCGTAGCCTATAATTTAACCATTCAGCAACTCTGTTCAGTATTTACATAAGAGAATAGGGTAAGACAGTGTTATGATAACGCATTCATTACAATATATTATTGGTAACATCTGAATTGACATTTGTATGACTAAATTCAGACCCACGCTTTGGGAATATATTCAAGACATTGGACCGAATGGGGTTATGCCGAACTTGTAAAAATAAATGAATAGAGAGAGACAGTAGAGGAGAGAAATAGAGTTGAGAGAGAGATGATCAGAGAATGAGACTCAATAAAGCAGTAAGATTTCCAGTTTTAGTTGATGTCATATAATGCTTATAAAAAAATTTCAGTGTCCCTCAATTGCTATATATATATATATATATATATATATATATATATATATATATATTTATATATATGACTATATATATATATATATATATATGTATGTATGAATGTATATATGTGTGTGTATATGTGTGTGTGTGTGTATGTATATATATATATATATATATATATTATATATATATATATATATATATATATATATATATATATATATATATATATATATATACTAGCCAATACTATATATATATTATATGGTAATGAATCTAACAGAACTACCTGGAAAAGTCTAAATAAAAGTTATATAAAAATTCTTTCCTCCCAACACCACCTCTAATCTTTCTCCTTCCTCTCCTCTCACTCCTCTCTCTTTTTCCTGTTGAGATAATTGCTTCAGTTACATTTTAAGGAAACATTTTTTACATTTTATATTTAACCTCCCACCCCCACTTCCTAAAAAACAAAACTTGGACAAGGACATCAGGATTGTCACTATTCATCTCATTGAGCTTGAAAACTGTGGATTAGACACTAATATCTGTCATTTTCGGTTATTTTCCAATGTCACCACCTTCCCAACTACTCACCCCCTCTTCCCATTGGGGCTGAACTTGGACTTGAAGGGCATCGGGAATGTCACTGTTCATCTCAGCGACCTCGAAAACTATGGATTAGACACTAATATCTGTCGTTTTCAGTTATTTAATACATGTCACCTCCTTCCCACCCCTTCTCACCCCTCCTTATTATTGGAGCTGAACTTGGTCTTAAAGGGCATCAGGAGTGTCACTGTTCATCTCAGTGACCTAGAAAACTATGGATTAGACACTAGTATCTGCAATTTTTGGTTGTTTTTACTTGTTACCCCCTCCCACACAACCCACCCCCTTGGTGTGGGTGATGTCTTACCCACACAGTGTTTTTTACGAGGCAGTAAGTCATATGTATACCAAGTTTGGTTGAAATTGCTCAGTGCATTTCCAGAGTGTATGTTCGAACATACACACACAAAGCTTCATTTTATATATATATAATAAGATATAAATATATATATATATAAAGTATATATATAAGCTATATAAATATATATAGACCTTATATATATATATATATATATATATATATATATATATATATTATATATATGTATATATATATATATATATATATATATATATATATATATATATATATATATATATATCAACATATATATATATATATATATATATAATATATATATATATATATATATAATAAACGCAATTTATATATATATATATATATATATATGTATATATATATATATATAAAGTGTATATATATATATATATATATATAAAGAGAAAATACTGACAGAAAACCACATATCAATACCTGTCTTATTTATTTTATTTCCCAATGTTTCGTAATTTTATGTACAAATTAGATCTTCAGGGCTGTGCATAAGAAAAGATAAAAAAATTATAAGTACAGTCTTAAAATAAGGTAAAGGATCAGCTGTGTCCTTATATGTCCTCTGGTGTCATCTATAAATATACATGCCCTAAATGTATTTCAGGGATCTACGCGGGATCCACCCGTAAGCTTCTTAAGGTGTGCACTGATTCACATCGGGGAGTTAGTTTCCGCACAGGTAGCAGAATCTCGAACCCAGAGCACTCCAATATCAGGAGCCATTCAAAACAATGTAAAAACTACATTGAGAACAAAGATTTTAGTGTCATCGGTCATACTGCAACCCTCAAGATTTAACAATCTTAGAGTCGTTATATATAAAACAACTTGTATCATCATTAAATACTGGTCAACTGTATTTAGCTTAACTCCCTACTGTGGTGGTTTCTTTCCATTTAGTTCCTTACTGGTTCACCTCTAGGTTGGTTGTGTTTTTATTTTTATTTATTTCATTCTTACTGTAATATTTTAAATTTACTCTAAAACTGTACTTATAATTGTTTTGAACTTTTCTTATGCACAGCCCTGAAGATGTAATTCTGTACATAATTACGAAACGTTGGCAATAAAATAAGTAAGACAGCCTAGTGATGTGTGGTTTTCGTCCTTCTTCCTCTGGATATGTTTCCTGGAGTATTTCCCTGTTCCTTGTATCACTATATATATATATATATATATATATATATATATATATATATATATATATATATATATATATATATATATATATATATATATATATATATATATATATATATATATATATGTGTGTGTGTGTGTGTGTGTGTGTGTGTGTGTGTGTCAATATGTGTATTATATCTATCAATATTTTTTTATTATAATAATTATTATTAAAATTATTATTATTAATGACAGTGCCCCATATTATTATTAATTTATTGCTTTTTATTGGCATACACCTTCATATCCCAAATATAGACACAATCTGGTCCTTTACTTTTCCGTTCATAAACTTGATTCTTCCTTTTCCCGTCATCATCCATTTCTTGGCAAAAACGTCTCCTTGGAGCATAAAAATAACGATAACATTCCCATAAACTGATATTCACATTCCTTTATAATAACCATTACTTTTCTCTCGAGACCTCCTTCCTGGTGCTTCGATGGTCTTACATAACTAGTATTCTATTTTTATGGTCCTCCCAGAAAATCTCTCCCAAGTAACAGTTCTGAGATTCTTGCGTAATCATTGAATATATATTGTTATGTTTGGTAGAAATATGCTATATATATATATAATATATATATATATATATATATATATATATATATATATATATATATATATATATATATATATATATATTATATATTTCAATTCTAGTTACTTGCTACTTTCCTGATTTGCAGACTTGTCCAAAAATATTGTTAGATGGCATTTATGTACCCCAGTCGCCTGAAATTCCTTTTACTCTCCATTCATCAAATCACTAGAAAATATTTCTCCTTCTAAGCTTCAAAATCATCACCAAATGACGCCGTACTAATTGGCAGCCCTGTTAGTCTAGGACATCAACAGCAGCCAGATTCGCTGAACAGCAACCAAAACAGAATACGCAGTAGATGTGCCTCGCTGTCGAACTTCTCAATTCCTGAGGTCCTTTATTCCTCACACCGTGGAACTTAAAGCTCAGAACATCCTCCCAGAGGATGTTGTGCAATTGGAACTTCAGAAGTTTAAGAGAAGATGCAATGTTTTACTATCATAATGGTACTCTCCTTGCATTTTAATACGTTTTCATATATTTATTAATTTATTTTTTTTTTTCTTTTAATAAATGACACCTCTTTTATCTGTATTTCCCTTTACCTCTTCTTACGTCTTCCTAATGAACACCAAATTCTTTGGAAGCTTCAATACCAAGTCAATGGCTCCTTCAGAGGACTTTTCCAAATGAATAGGTTGGATCTTCTGAATATTAATAATAATAATTACGATGCAACTGATTTTCTCAATAAGAGGAAATGTGGTATCTTCCAGCGTCAAGTAGTGGTGTGTCTTCCGCTGACCGTATGTCTTGTGACGTGGAAGTTAATGGTTCATTTCACATCCTGTAAAAAGATTTCCTGATGCATTCTTCATGATTTCTAAAGCCTTCGTTTGAAGGGTTTTGGGGACAAGTTTTTTTTTTTTTATTTATTTTCATATCACATCATAAATGGGAATCATACATTTCCCAGCTACAACGATTTGAGACACGTGGGACTTTTAGACAATTAATTTATATGGTTATTGTAAAATATAAATAAAAAATTACCTTTTACTTTTCTTCTTAAAGTTCTCAGACTTTTCTTCCTAAAGTACTCAGACTTTTCTTTCCAAAGTTCTCAGAATTTTCTTCCTAAAGTACACATACTTTTCTTCCTAAAGTTCTCAATCTTTTCCTCCTAAAGTACTCAAACTTTTTTCCCTAAAGTTCTCAGACTTTTCCTCCTAAAGTCTTTTCTTCCTAAATTCTTAGACTTTCCCTCCTAAAGTGCTCAGACTTTTCTTCCTAAAGTACCCAGACTCTTCTTCCTAAAGTTCTCAGACTTGTTCTCCTAAAATACTCAGACATCTCTTCTTAAAGTTCTCAGACTTTTCCTCCTAAACTACTCAGACTTTTTTTTTACGTTCTCATACTTTTCCTCCTAAGTTCTCAGAGTTTTCTTCCTAAAGTTCTCTGGCTTGTTCGCCTAAAGTACTCAGAGTTTTCTTCCTAAAGAACTCAGACTTCTCTTGTTAAAGTTCTCAGACTTTCCACCCTAAAGTACTAAGTTTTTACTTCTTAAAGTTTTCAGACTTTTCCTCCTAAATTACTCAGACTCTTCTCCTAAAGTTCTCAGACTTTTCATCTTAAAGTTCTCAGACTTTTCCTCCTAAATTACTCAGACTCTTCTTCCTAAAGTTCTCAGACTTTTCCTACTAAAATACTCTAACTTTTCTTCCTAAAGTTCTCAAACTTTTCCTCCTAAAATACTATTTTTTCTTCCTAAACTTCTAAGACTTTTCTCTTAAAGTCTGTTCTTCCTAAAGTTCTCAGACTTTTTCTCCTAAAGTCTTTTCTTCTTAAAGTTCTCAGACTTTTCCTCCTAAAGTCTTTTCTCCTTAAAGTTCTCAGACTTTTCCTCCTAAAGTACTTAGACTTTTCTTCCTAAAGTTCGCAGAGTTTTCCTCTTAAAGTTCTCAGACTTTTCTTCCTAAAGTTCTCAGGATAGTTCTACTAAAGTACTCAGAGCTTTCTTCCTAAAACCCTCAGACTTTTCTTCTTAAAGTTCTCAGACTTTTCCTCCTAAAGTTCTCAGTTTTTTCCTCCTAAAGTTTCAGACTTGCCCTTCTAAAGGACTACAGATTTGTCATCATAAAGTACTTAAAGTTGTCCTCTTAAAGTGTCAGACTTTCAGACTTGTCCTCCTAAAGTACTACGACTTTTCTTCCACAAGTAATCACACTTGTCCTCCTAAAGTACTGAGACTTGTCCCCTTAAAGTACACAAACTTGTCACCCTAAAATATTAGACTTTTCCTCCTAAAGTACACGGACTTGCTCTCCGAAAGTGTCAGACTTGTCCTCCTAAAATACAGACTTGTCCTATAAAAGTACGGAGACTTGTCCTCCCAAAGTGTCAAGTTTACTTTTCTAAAAATTACTCACACTTATCCTACCTATGTACATAGACTTGTCCTCCTAATTGTCATACTTGTTCCCTAAAAAACCGAGACTTGTCCTCTTAAAGTACTCAAACTTGCTTTCCTAAAGTGTCAGGCTACTCCCTAATGTATTCAGACTTTTCCTCCTAAAGTGTTAGGCTTGTCCCCCTAAGGTATTCAGACTTGTCCTCCTAAAATGCCAGGCTTGTCCCCCTAAGTATTTAGACTTTTCCTCATACAGTGCCAGGCTTGCCCCCTAAGGTATTCAGACTTGGTCTCATAAAGTGTCAGGCTTGTCCCCAAGAAGTACTCAGATTTGTCCTCTTAAAGTTCTCAGACATTTTTCTTCAGTTTAAATGATAAATAAAGATATGATTGGTGAAATTTCGTAACACAAAGTTTGGAAGGACAGATGATAACTGTTGTTATAGTTTCTCTCTCTCTCTCTCTCTCTCTCTCTCTCTCTCTCTCTCTCTCTCTCTCTCTCTCACTCACTTTGAAGCAGTTGAGCCTTCACGAACAACAGGAGGTAAGTTGAAATATTACCAGTTAATTATTAATATGCGAAAATTTCAGTGAGCTTCTTACATTGAGACCTACGCATGAAAACGTTCTTAGTAAATTTCTGATACCAAAGTTAAATTGATATTTCATAAATCTGCGTGACAAATTTAATAAGGTAAGAAAAACTAATTTTAACGCCAGAAAAAGGGTGGTTCCTGAAGTATTTTGATTTATATTATTTCATACTTTAAGTAAACATAATGTGACAATAATTTATTATTATATCAATCATTTCATTGCTTTGTTGACATCTCTATCATTTTCACATTCCATAAAAGTGTTCATAAAAATATAGCAGATATAGTAACGAGATCACTAAACATGATATTCCTTACGTACAGTAATATAAAAATATTACTTAATTTTGGGAAGAGTAATGAAACTTGATAAATCGCAGACAGAAAATAGAAGCTGCGAAGCGACCTGATGTCGAATTCGTCCTTTTCACAGCGAGAAGAAAATAACCCTCAAAAAAAAAAAAAAAAAAATTACCATGCCATTCATACGGTATAAACAGTAATTTATTTTACTTAAAAAAAAAAAAAAATGCAAACTGAATTTTATCTGATGGTCCCCATCCAGCAGCTTGCAAATTGTTCAGCAGAACTCTGCTAATGACTGCAAAATATATTCTTCTTTCCAGAATAGGACGCGGAAATGTTGCATGTTGTGTATGACATTCAGGAACTAAAAGCTTTGTTAGCAGAGAGTACAATGTGCAATGATTCATTCACAGAGCATTGCGACTTTCATTAAAACGGAAGAATAACTTTTTTTTTTTTCCGAAAGAGTTTGTTGTTTCATTTCAGACTACGTCGGGATATAGAACGGAGAATAAGACTCATTCATTGGTGGTATCATCAAAGCGACGCTTGATGCACTGAAAGTTGAATAATGGACGGGATGGAAACACTACAGATTAAGAGATGTTGCTCTTTTATTGACGTGAATGGTGCCCCAAAGAAATGCGAGAATGGAATGCTGACAAAAGTGTAAATGTTGTCATTTAAAAAGTATGAACTTTTACCACTAAAAAAATTGAAAAGGTAGATAAAATATATAAACTTACCATTTGGAAAGTAAAGTTTTGCCATTCATAAATTAAAGTGAAAAATTTTATGAATGAAATGGTGTATATATATGATATAATTTCAAAGGTATGCATGTTTCTAGGTACAGTATATGAAATGTTGTTATTTAGAAAGTACAAAATGATATATAGAATGTAAAAAATGATATATAGAATGTAAAAAACGTAAAAAAGTATAAGTGCTATCATTTAGAAGGTAAATAACGTTATCTTTTATAAAATAGAAACACTCTCATTTGAAAAGCATAAGTGCTATCATTTAGAAGGTAAATACATACATACATACACACGTGCATACATACACATATACATACATAAATAGATACGGAAATACATATGTATTTATGTATCTATTTATGTATGTATGTATTTACCTTCTAAATGACAGCACTTATACTTTGAAATGATAGTGTATATGTTTTATAAAAGATAACAATTTTACATATTATATAACATTTTGCACTTATGCATGTCTGTGAGTATTTATCAATCTAGATACAATTTTAGGTAAAAACACACACACGCACATGCATACGCATACACACACAGACACCTCCAACATCTGTACATCCATAACGACGTTGAAATAGAAAGAGGTTCCAACAATTCCCCAGTGAAATTTCTCTTCAGATCAACCAGCAGGAAAATGAGAGGACCTCAAACTGGGCTTTGGATTTCTGCCAGCGCCTCCTCCTCCTCCTCCCTCCCCCTCCTCTCTAAACACAAGTCACCCTGATTAAAGATTTAGAGGTTTGAACTGACCAGTAAAAATGCAGGGGATGAAAATTCTGTGCTCTCTCTCTCTCTCTCTCTCTCTCTCTCTCTCTCTCTCTCTCTCTCTCTCTCTCTCTCTCTCTCTCTCTCTTGTACTGTAGGCTAAGGGTTTACAAAAATGTATATGTAACTGTAAGACTGTTGCTTTTTATAACTCTCTCTCTCTCTCTCTCTCTCTCTCTCTCTCTCTCTCTCTCTCTCTCTCTCTCTCTCTCTCTCTCTCTCTCTCTCTCTCATAGCTATAACTTATTAATGAAAGGAAAATGCAATTTTCGATAATATATTCTTAACACGTACTCTTCTTTATAAGTTTTACAGCTTAGAGTACTTTTCAGATTAATTTACAATGTCACCATTAATTTTGATAAAAATCGTCTGTGATAGACTGGTTTACGTTGAATCTGGACTTCCTTCACGAACATAAACCATCCACTGGCGCCAAAACAATAAATATCCTCGAGAAACAGAGCTATGGTATGTACACCCCCCTCCCCTTAAACCTGTAAGGCGCAGAGAGCGATTGATATTTAGGAAATTTATAGTTTGTTTAAAGTATAAATTCTGCCAGTCATACCTGATCTTGTCTTGGCTGTTTTCTAGTGATTCCTTTCACGTTTTTTTTTTTTTAGTAAATATTGAAAATCAGTTATTTACAAAGAATTTATCTGAGGTGTAAATTTGGAAAGGAACTTGATAGTTTATTTAAAATATTAAGTCAGCTGGTTATACCTGGTATCATCGTGGCTTGTTTTCAAGTAATTTCGTTCTTTTTTTTTTATTTTGATAAGCATTAAAAACCCATATTTACAAAGAAGATAGACTTAATACTTAGAAACTAGAGAATTAATATATAGAAAAATAATGCTGCGTTTTGATAATTTCCCTTACTGCTATTATTTAGCGTTATTTACTGTGTAAATAATGTTTTTTCACTGTACACAAAATTGTTCTTGATATTTACACAGACAAGGAAATGACCTACCGGTAAAAAATAGAATATTTTTTTGTTTTGTCAAAATTATTCTTATTTTACTTTACCTACACCAAATGATTTCGACATAGACACAACTTCCTCTTCGTCGCAATTATACGTCCAAAAGAGACCTTTTTTCCTGAAACACCAATTTAGAAAAATCCAGACGAGTCTCAACTCACTGTCATTTGGCTCTAAGAGCTAAAAAAAAAAAAAAAAATTCCCAACAGCTTCACCTTCCGCTGATTCTCGCTCCGTGACACTCGCTTCTGTCAAAATTGGTCCAAATCTTCTATTGAATAATGGACGTCTGCTGCCTGTCGGCAAATTTCCTAGCGAGAGCTGAATCTGTAAAGAGAATTTCATTAGGTGAAATCAGCCCGTAATAAAAACTCTCTGAAACAGAGCTTGCACACTAGAGCGCCAGGGGGGAGAGAGGACCTGAAACCCCTGACACCTTTGCATTCCAAATCGCTTGTGGAAAAGACTGAATCTGTCTCTATCTGTCTGTCTGTCTGTCTCTCTTTCTTATCGTCGGCAAGGACTTGAAAAATTTGGCTTTACCCATAAAATAGGGAAATTTCACTGTCTGTCTGTCTGTTCCCTCCCTTAATGTAGGCCAAAACTCGACGAAAATGTATTTTGATATAAGGTAGAAGCTCTGGGAAATCTCTCTCTCTCTCTCTCTCTCTCTCTCTCTCTCTCTCTCTCTCTCTCTCTCTCTCTCTCTCTCTCTCTCTCTCCATGAAAAACCAAAATCAAAATCAAATACATATAAAAAATCAAGGTAAAAATGAAACAAATAAAGAAACGAACAAAGATCATGTGATGAAGGCAAAAAGCAAGCCAACATAGCCTTACGAAATGTCAGCACCACGATATGAGGCATCAGCAACTAGATATAGCACAAGGAACAAGTAATGTATCTATGATGCTAGGGGATGGTACAGATATGGAGATAAATGCAGGTATATGCACAAAATAAATAAATATGAAGATGGAAGACCAAATATAATGGAAAAGTTGGATTTCTTAATGTACGAATTTCTGGAAATGAAAAAAGATAAACATATCAGAACAGGGAAAGAGACATGGGAAAAATCCTTATTATTACCCATATTAGATAATGGAATGACAAGTCACAAACCATCATAGTGATGAATGCGCAGGGGTTTAGTTTTGAGTAACTCAAAAAGAAAGATAGAGTTCTTAGAAGAACTAACCCAAAATTTTAAAAATTGAAATAATGAGTATAAGCAAAACCTGGTATTTCAAGAGACTGATAATGATGACCAGATAAAAGGTTTCCAAACTTATAGATCAGATAGAAAAAATAGAAATCAAGGGGGAACCGCGATATATGGAAGAGATGCCAATCAAAGAAAAATCTGTGAGAAATATAGTAACACAGAATGTGAATTAATAGTGGTAGAATTTGAATCTGAAAAATTAGTGAAAATTGTAATATACAGACCCCCTAATACTAAAGAGTTTGACACAATAATTGACAAATTGGAGGATGTATGTAGAAATCACAAGGACTGGACTATACTCCTATCCGGAGACTTTAACTTTCCTTTTGTAGAATGGAAAGAACGAATAGGTGACTGTGGTTGTATTTGTACATATAAAAAAGAGAGCAATAGTAGCGCAGAAGATAAGAGGCAATTTGAAAAGCTATTAGATATGCTACTAGAACATAACATTCAGTAAATAAATCACTTGCCAACAAGAAAGGATAATATTTTAGATCTAGTATTTGTGAACGAGGTGAACTATGTTAAAGAAATAATAGTGTATAACACGAGTATTTCGGACCATAATGTCATAGAACTAACAGTCCGTTCCAAAGCACATGAAAAAAATAGAAAAGGAAGAGATGAAAAAATGGGAGGAAAATGGAAAATACAATTTCTATAGTAAGAATATAAATTGGTCAAAAATAAATGAAGAATTAAACAAAGA
Source organism: Macrobrachium rosenbergii (assembly GCF_040412425.1). Lineage (NCBI taxonomy): Eukaryota > Metazoa > Arthropoda > Malacostraca > Decapoda > Palaemonidae > Macrobrachium > Macrobrachium rosenbergii. Next base: position 2,117,806 of record NC_089771.1, on the reverse strand, counting down.
ATGGGAAAACATATTTGTAAGTGATAATATACAGGTAAATACCGGTATATTATATAAAATATTAGAGGAAATAGTGGAAAAATATATACCGAAGAAAAAAAGTAAACATCAGTCACGAATACCAAGAGACAGAAGGATCTTGTTCCAGAAAATCATAAAGTGGAAAAAAGGTCTTGCAAAAGAAAAGAATGCATGGAAAGTGATGGAAATAAAAAGTAAGATAGAAAATGCAGAACAAAAGATTATACAATCAAAAGAAAATAAAAAATGGAACCTAGAAGAAAAGACCCTACAAAATATCAAGCAAAACCCCTAAAATTTTTTATTCATATGCAAAAAGATGAATAAAATAAGAGTAGAAATACGCCCTCTAAGAATTGAAGGGCGATTAACGAATGAAAAAAGGAAATATGTAACATATTAGCAGAAAGATATAAGAGTGAATTTACACCTAGAATTGATAATGAAGATAATGATACAGAAATAAGAGATGAAAATATTGAATACTTATCAGATATAGATATTACAAAGCTGATATTGTGCAGGCTATTAATGAAATTAAAAATGGATCAGCAGCAGGACCAGACCACACCACATACCACTGGCGTACCTGCCATATTGTTAAAGAAAGTGGTTCATTCAATCACAAAGCCGCTAGCAATACTTATTAAGACAAAGTATAGATACAGGCAAGATTTATGATGAGCATAAATTAGCATATATTACTCCTACTTTCAAAAAACAGTGGTTCAAGACTAGAGGCAAGTAATTATAGGCCTGGGAGTCTGATATCTCATATTATGAAAGTTTATGAAAGGGTAATGGAAAAAATATAATGAAACATTTAATGAAAAATAGATTGTTCAATATAGCACAACATGGTTTTGTACCTGGAAAAAGTACACAAACCCAACTGTTGATCCACCATGAAAGCATATATAAAAATATGATAAATGAAAAAGATACAGATGTGGTTTACCTAGACTTTACAAAAGCTTTTTGATAAGGTAGACCATAATGTATTAGAAAAAAATTAGAAAACATAACATAGTGGACAAAGTAGGAAGATGGATAAAAGAATTTTTGCAAAACAGAAAACAGATAGTGATTGCAAATGATGAGATATCGGATGAAGCTACGGTAATATCCGGTGTGCCACAAGGTACGGTGTTAGCTGCATTGCTGTTTGTGATTATGATTGCAGACATAGACAGTAATGTTAAGGACTCAGTGGTAAGAAATTTTGCAGATGACACAAGAATAAGTAGAGAAATTGCTTGTGATGAAGATAGGAACTCGCTACAAAGAGACCTAAACAAAATATATAAATAGGCAGAGATAAATAGGATGGTATTTAACTCTGATAAATTTGAATCAATGAACTATGGTGATAAAGTAGGAATGCTATATGCATATAAAGGACCTAATAATGAGACAATCACAAACAAGGAAGCAGTTAAAGACCTTGGTGTGATGTTGAACAGGAATATGTTATGCAATGATCAAATACCAATACTAATGGCAAAATGCAAAGCAAAAATGGGAATGTTGTTCGGCACTTCAAAACAAGAAAAGCTGAACACATGATTATGCTTTATAAAACGTACGTACGTAGTCCACTTGAATATTGCAATATAATATGGTACCCACTACCAAAAGGATATTGCACAAATGAGAGTGTGTACAAAGGTCATTTACAGCTAGAATAGAAGAAGTTAAGGACCTTGACTACTGGGAAAGATTACAATTCTTAAATTTATATAGTCTTGAAAGCATGGAAACAGATAGAAGGAATTACCGAAAACATCATGGAGCTAAAAATATCAGAAAGAGCAAGCAGAGGTAGATTAATAGTGCCCAAAACTATACCAGGAAAAATAAGGAAAGCACACAGGACATTAATCCACCACACACCAGCATCGATAATGCAACGTCTATTCACTGCGCTACCAGCTCATCTGAGAAACATAACAGGAGTGAGCGTAGATGTGTTTAAGAATAAGCTCGACAAATATCTAAGACGCATCCCAGACCATCCAAGATTGGAAGATGCAAAATATACCGGAAGATGCGTTAGCAATTCTCTTGTAGACATCAAAGGTGCCTCACACTGAGGGACCTGGGGCAACCAGAATGAACTGTAAGGTCTGTAAGGTAAGGTCTCTCTCTCTCTCTCTCTCTCTCTCTCTCTCTCTCTCTCTCTCTCTCTCTTAAATTTGTTGTAGGCCAGGGCTTGACAAAAATGTATTTTGCTATAAGGTAGCAGTTCTGGGAAATCTCTCTCTCTCTCTCTCTCTCTCTCTCTCTCTCTCTCTCTCTCTCTCTCTCTCTCTCTCTCTTAATGTAAGCCAGGGCTTGACAAAAATGTATTTTGCTTTAGGGTAGCAGTTCTGGGAAATCTCTCTCTCTCTCTCTCTCTCTCTCTCTCTCTCTCTCTCTCTCTCTCTCTCTCTCTCTCTTCAGAAGGATTATAGGCATTGTCATTTTGGTCAATGACCTTTCACTTCTCTGGTCTGAAGTCCAACTATTTTGGTACAAATCTCTACACTTTACAGATATAGATTAAATGTTCTTTGTTTTATTTTCATTAGCATGAAATACTCTGATAATGGCTGCATTATTTACGTTATTCTGTCTTCTGATTTCCTCTACTTAATATTTCCTTTACCAATACCTTCTTCCTTTCTATTGTGGACATGCCTCAATATAGGAAAGAGACAATATATATATATATATATATATATATATATATATATATATATATATATATATATATATATATATATATATATATATATATATATATATATATATATATATATATATATATATATATATATATATATATATATACACAGTAATTAAATATTCACACAATTAACATGATCTCTGAAACACATATTTTCACAAATATTGCAATCTTCACTCTTCAAAAGCCCTTGGCTTTCAATAAAAAAAGAAATTATATTACATTAAAGAATAACATCTTACAATAATCTTCCTTATCAATATCTGCCACGTATAATGTCTGACCGTACCTATCTTAGTTTCTCCATTTAAACTTTGCCATACGCTCTCCTAGTTTATGATTTTACAATATATTCCTGAACTGATTTATTAATTTATTATTTGTAATAAGTAAAATATCTTCTTTCTGTATTACCCTTTACCTTCTCTTACTTCCTAATGAGACTATATTCTTTGGAACCCTGAATTTCAAGTCAATGGGCCTTGTGGGCTCTTCCCATATGAACAGATTTTATCTTCTGATTAATAATAATAATAATAATAATAATAATAATAATAATAATAATAATAATAATAATAATAATAATAATAATAATAATATATTATCTATATTAATCTCCTAAGAACTTCCTTCACCATTTACCAATTCCTTTAATATCGATATTCTGATCAGACAATTTTGGATCTTCCTATTTCCATACATATTTCTTTCTACAGTTATTCTTCAATTCTCGCCACTCACTTCCAGCTTGCTTCATCTATCATTGGTTGTTTTCTGCCCTCTACGTATATCAGCTCAAAAACTTTCATATTTTTTTGCAGAACACAATGGTTTTTCACAGCGTATCTATCCTTACACGCCTTTTATTGTATGTTCCATTTGCTAATTACTCTTTCTAACCTGAGTGCAGATTCTCCCAGTGCAGCGTTTGGTCAAATATTCTTAGTCGAATTCTCCCCTAATCATTTCATCACCACTAACCTATTTGTCTTTCATTTCTTTTGCTTCGCATTTCTCACTTATTCCTATTATTTTTTTTCCATTAATATTTTTCATTATCCCTTCTTCCCATTCGTGTATACTTGTTGTTATGTTATTCTGTCTTCTGATTTCCTCTACTTGATATTTATCCTATTCTCACCTGTGGCTTCTATATGTATTTAATTCTTTTTCATTTTTTGTTTTGCATTTCTCAGTTATTGCTGTCGTTCATTTCCTTACACGTTTTTCTCTATTCCTGCTTCCCATTCCTGTACATTTGCAATTATGATCTATGGCAAACTTACCAGATTTCTCACCCCTGGCTATTGTATATATTTCAAATGCCATATCCAATTTGAATAGCATAATAACTGACTAAATGTTTTTACACATATTTCTCACATCCACACCTGACGCAATGGTCTTCCAATTATCCTTTGCTAAATGTTACAGCATCAAATATATTCTGTGAAGCATATTCTGTTATATAGATATTTCATTTTATGCGCAGTATTGTCAGTGATTGGGTAGCTTATACACAGATGGTTTTCCTGAAATGTTTCATCTATACCCTTTTAAGAAGTGACGAGAGAGAGAGAGAGAGAGAGAGAGAGAGAGAGAGAGAGAGAGAGAGAGAGCTTTAAGAGAGAGAGAGAGAGAGAGAGTTTGCGTACTTCCCAATGTAAAAGCTCATTTAAACTTTCTAAGGTTAATAATTTCCTAGTAATATTAAAATTATTTCCTGTTGTTCATGAAAGTTCAAGTTCGTCAAAAGACAGTAAACTAAGAGAGAGAGAGAGAGAGACCGTGGTAATAAGAATATACTTTTATTTACGTGCGAAAAATTTTTCCAGCATAAGAAAGTACAATTCAAAACCTCAATTCCCCATGAAAGGACGACCATTTGGAACCAGTTGACTGTCCCCAACACAAGAATTCCTGTGGGGACAAATTCTCTCCTCAAATTCTAGCAAACGTAGTAATCCACTACAAATCCGAGTAAGAACGAGGCTGGAAAGCTTAAGCGTTAGGTTCTACTACACTTTCATACTAATGTCTCTCTCTCCCCAGGGGTTCGTTGGCTGTCGAGTATTCTGCTGTCTTATCTCCGTGTCAACACAAATTTGCTAACTGTGTAAAGATGAAGGTTCGACTGATATTGGTTTAAGAGCAGTACTTTCTGGAATAACTAGGATATGAGTAAATTTGCCTTGTACCTTCCATGAAGTTCTCTCTCTCTCTCTCTCTCTCTCTCTCTCTCTCTCTCTCTCTCTCTCTCTCTCTCTCTCTCTCTGTTTATGAATTTAAAGGCATAGTTTGTCGAAAATAAGCCAGATATCACAGATATCACGTATGTGCAATGCTTGATTTTAATTCTGGATAAAATATCCTACTGGGCGGAGTCCTCAATATTATTTCATCTGTGTGGGGTTTCCCTTATTAATAAATGTACTTCTTTGCTGGAGGAGCCTTCATTAATTAATATTTATGCCTCAGTGTGACCGTAGCCCCAGTTACTGAACTTTAATAACAGGTGAGAAATTAAGTCTATTAGAAGAAGGGCAAATAAAAGAATACCAGATATACTGAATGATGACAGTTATGAAGAAGGAAGTAGAAATGATAAAGTTATAAAACCCAATTATGACTCTTTTTAATTAACGTCATTATCTTCTGTTTTGTTCCTTAATGAAGTTTTGGTGTTTTTTCAGTGTTCTTAATTAACTGGGAAGGTAAGACATTTATCAATTTGCAGAGTAATAAAACAACCAATATGTAGGCTTATGCAATGAGCTAAATATTGGATATTTTTTGACGCCGCATGTTATTATTATACTAATAATTAATTACTTATACGTGAATAATACTGTTTTGTTTTTATAATATAAAACCCCTATAGAGCAGCACAATTCATCTTAGCTGACAGTTACACCATACAAAAATAATATTGCTTTCTTTTTATAACACCAGCATAATTCTTATTTAAGCTGACAGTGATTTTATATAACTTCTATCTTTTTTTACCAAACTCACGAAAAAAGAAATTAAATAATTTTTATTTGTTATTTATACCAAACTAACGAGAAAAAATTATATAATTTTGTTTTTGGTTTTACCAAACTCGTGAAAATCGAAATTAAAATAATTTTTTTGTTTATACCAAACTCACGAAAAAATGTAGAATTTTTATTTATTGTTTTTACTGAACTCACGAAAATAGAATTTATATAATTTTTATTTATTGTTTTTACCAAACTCACATTGAATTACCGTCGACCTCGTTGCATTTTGAGCTCAAATGGAGCCGATTAACTCAGAGTGTTCAGTGTGGCTTCATTAAGGCTCTTGTCCGGCTTTTGAAATTAGATGCAAGGTCGGTTAAGGCTGATTCACTTGATACCATCAAGTCACCGGCACATCACCTCACGTCAAAGTGCGTCAGAATACCTTACACGTCATCAAATGGACTTGTTCACGCCATTACGTCACGTCACCATCGAGCACACGGCATCCACCGTCACTTCACGACTCTTTTTCTTGGAAAGAATATTTTGACGCGACGTGACGGTGCTTAATGGAAGTTTCTAACGCTAAATCTGTGAGGCGCCAGGACTACTGGGAGGCTGGGCACGAACTGAACGGGATCATGATGGACAGTGTGAATACGAGGCACGGCTGATGGGACGGTGACGTGACGTGATGTGTCGGTGACGTGATGGTATCATGTAAACCAGCTCAGTCAATACTTAATTCACGCCTTTACCGGGTTGGTAGACTCCACCGCAATATTAGGGGAAAATTACAGTGTCCGAGAGAGTGGGATTTTTGATAAGTTCTGTGGCAGAATTTTAATTTTGTTTATAATCTCTAAAAGACAGACTTTGAATTTTCTTTACAGTTTCTAAGAGAGATATTTAGAGAGCGATATATCTATTCAGAGGTGAGAAGTGGTAGGAAACTACCTGGAATCTAGATAAAGTATCTTGAATATTGCAATGCAAACGAAATATTGGATGGACGACAAGATTTTTTTAGTTATTTTAGTAGATAGAATTAAAATTAATGCTGTGGTCTCTGAATATATATATATATATATATATATATATATATATATATATATATATATATATATATATATATATATATATATATATATATATATATATATATATATATATATATATATATATATATATATAGAGAGAGAGAGAGAGAGAGAGAGAGAGAGAGAGAGAGAGAGAGAGAGAGAGAGAGAGAGAGAGATGTGCAGATATTTAATTATTACATTTTTATTTAGAATTCTTCATCTTTTGAATTCCACAGGAACTGGCTTAATTCTAAGGCTATAAACAAGGATAAGGTTATATGTATAAACCCTTTAAGAGTAAACCATTGCAAAGTTCAAGAACTTCTAGAGCTTCGTCCTTGGATGAACATGGTTCATGCTCCATTCAATTTCTGTTCAGGTTTACTGATCATAAACTTGTGATTTACTTTTGAAGATGCGTCTTGCCTCCTAGATGAGGTTTTCATGCCGAGGAGAATTTTGGCGCCGTAAGAATTTATATCACCTTTGTACAAAAGTTATATAAAATTGTGGTTGTATCAAAATATTTCCTAGTCAAAAGACTTATCTGATTTACTGTTACTTGAGGGTTTAAATGAATATAATTACATCACATAATAATTTTTGGATGATTATTCCAGTAAACTTGGATACTGAAATTCCTTTACATTTTCATCATAAGAAAGATTCTAGGCCACAATGTAATTTACATGAGAGAGAGAGAGAGAGAGAGAGAGAGAGAGAGAGAGAGAGAGAGAGAAATTAAACGTATGACAAGATAGACTTAGCTGCACAACGGATACTTGCAAACCAATAATAATAATAATAATAATAATAATAATAATAATAATAATAATAATAATAATAATAATAATAATAATAATAATAGATTCACAATTTCGTGAAAAACAATCTGAGTAATAAAAATCCACAATTATATAGTAAATATATTACTATGTAAAAAATAAAAAAACTTTCGAACACCTGAACGGTGTTCCTCATCAGTGTTAACGTTAAAATGAAAAGTGAGGGTAGTTTTCTTATGAAATCGTTTTTAAAAATTGGGGGCGGGGCGAGAAGATAACAGCCTATCACGGAAGTGCTGGTTCGGGTGTTATGTAATACCAAATTCAACAGGCAGTTGCGCCAATCTCCTTGATCTTCGTACTTGCGATGTTGCACCTGCCTGCGCTGCATAGGTGCCATAGTCGGAACCATCCACAGGGACGTCGGCTATCTGGAGAGAGAGAGAGGGGAAGAGGAAGCAGAGCATCAGGGTTCACACGGTCAACGTCAGTTTTGAAATTAAAATGTTTAATGTAGTGTTTGGCAATAAACCAGTTGATGAAAGGGTCTTCATTAGTAAATGACTTATTATCTTCAAACGATATTCCCATGTTTATGGCAGCACCTTCAACTAATCTTCTCGCGTGAGAATCGTCACTTTTAAAAATAGTTCGTGCACCACACCAATTAATTTTGTGGTCTAAATTAAAACTATGAGCTACCAAAGCGCTCCCCTGTGCATGAAGATCATAGGCCCTTCTATGTTCCCTTAATCTTACATCCAGTCCCCTACCACTCTCCCCCTAGTAACAACCATTGCAATCATAGCAGGGAACCTTGTAAACACCGCTGTTTCTCTTGGTGCTGTTATTATTATTGGTAAGGGCTTTTGCCAAGGTGTTTTTATAGGTATAAACAATTTTTATATCCTTTTGGTATTGATAGACTAAGGAATTTTAACCGTTCCGATGGTAGGATGATTAGCCTCAATGTCACCTCTTTATTTACGAATGTTCCGCTTGATTTTGTTTTGGAAAATTTAAAGAAAAGACACGAAGAAGGGACTATCAGCTTTCCTATTCCTTGCGACCAATTTCTCGACTTGGTTAGAATCTGTGTTGATTGTACTATTTTCACTTTTGATGATGAATATTTCCAGCAAAAATCTGGTGTTTCTATGGGTTCACCACTGTCACCAGTTTTAGCTAACCTGTGCATGGAGTTCATAGAAGTTGAAATATTAAAGAGATGTAACCCAACCTGCAAGCCTGCTCTGTGGGTGAGATATGAGACGATATATTTATTATTTTTACGGCGATGACGTAGCTTTAGACTGCTTACTGAATACTGCCAACAACGTTGTCGATTCTATAAAATTTACAGTTGAAAAAGAGGTTGATTGCAAGATTTCTTTCTTAGATGTCTTAATTCATAGGGATGTAAACAGTAACTCTTTAAAATTTTCAATTTTAGAAAAGCTACTAACAAAGAAAATTATATTCATTATTTTCCCACCACTCACAGCAAGTTAAAAGGGAATGTTATCATTAGCTTTGTTTTAAGAGCACTCCGTATATGCGACCCCCAATTTCTAGATGAAGAACTCTCCCATGTTGTAGATACCTTTAGGTCTTTAAAATACCAACATTTTATTTCTGACGCCATCAGCCGTGCTAAAAAGGAGCTTTTATATAGGCCATGTTAATAAGGAAATAAGTAACAAGAAACATGTATCATTACCCTTTGAAGAAGAAGTCTCAAGAGTGGGCGATTATATGAATAAATACCAAAAGGATATATAAAATTGTTTATACCTATAAAAACACCTTGGCAAAAGCCCTTACCAAAATAATAACAGCACCAAGAGAAACAGCGGTGTTTACAAGGTTCCCTGCTATGATTGCAAATTGTTGTTACTGCAGGGGAGAGTGGTAGGGGACTGGATGTAAGATTAAGGAACATAGAAGGGCCTATGATCTTCATGCACAGGGGAGCGCTTTGGTAGCTCATAGTTTTAATTTAGACCACAAAATATATCATGGGTATCTATAAATGTACAACTGCTACTCTTACACATTTTGTGAGAAAGTTGTGAATTTTCCCCAGACGATGTTGTACAGCATCCCTATATATATATATATATATATATATATATATATATATATATATATATATATATATATATATATATATATATATATATATATATATATATATATATATATATATATATATATATATATATATATATATATATATATATATATATATATATATATATATATATATATATATATATATATATATATATATATATATATATATATATATATATATATATATATATATATATATATATATATATATATATATATATATATATATATATATATATATATATATATATATATATATATATATATATATATATATAGGGATGCCGTACAACATCGTCTGAAAAAATTCACAACTTTCTCAAAAAATGTAAGAGTAGCAGTTGTACATTTATAGATACCCATGATATAATCTATAGTATGGAAATACACTGTAATAATTTTTTTACCCTAATAAAAGTTAAAAACTGTCATGTTGGAGTTATGGAATCTGGAAATAGTAACATCAGTTTTATGTGGATTCTTCTTTTAGTTATCTAAAATTTAAACATTTCAGTGTATTTCCAGATAAGATTAAAAAATTACCTTTTGAGTAAACGAAGTTAGACTAAGCTGCACTACAACTTTAACGACCTTATTGTAAAAGCGTTGCATGTACACAGTCAGAGATTGACAATTTTTGCCACGGATGCTATTGGAGAGAGGGATAGGACGGTGTTACAAGGAGTTACAAGGATTAGGATGTCTCAAAGACATTTTAGTCCATCCGAGGAGACAACCTGTGCTCACTTATCTTTAGGAGCAGGTTGTACTATTCATTGACGGTGTTCTAATGATTTTGTCTAGTTTTCTTGTAAACTCTTCCACACTGTTGCTGTTGACAACTTCTAGTGGCAGTTTATTCCATGTGTCACATATCTTGTCTGTGAAGAAGTTCCCACAAGAGAGAGAGAGAGAGAGAGAGAGAGAGAGAGAGAGAGAGAGAGAGAGAGAGAGAGAGAAAGGAGAAGAGAGATTTAGCCAAGTATTAACCATACTGATAGTTGCTTTACTTTACAAGTTGGGATATCATAATTAAGAATTGCCTTTTTCAAATTCAGTTTTGACATAGGATATTTCTAGGTCATTCTTAGCTCGTAAAACTACATATAGCAAAGTTTATATACGCTATAGCTTATGCATAATAAGAACATTAATATACAAGGCTCTAATGCAACCCTTCGCTCTAGGAAATTAATATTAGCCTTGAGAAAGTAAGAAAAAATACATATAAATATGAAGATGAAATAACCATTACGTAGCAATTTTCTCTCATACCAACGAATCACTCACAATATTTAAACAAACCTTTATATATATATATATATATATATATATATATATATATATATATATATATATATATATATATATATATATATATATATATATATATATATATATATATATATATATATATATATATATATATATATATAACTCTACACCTGCCCACCATAGAATATTTCAAAATAGTCAGAGGAAATTCCACCCAGATGATCTTCCATAAATAAGCAGGAGACTGCGGGCTGGATATATACCGCAGTGACGCCACCAAAATCCCCTCTAACAGAAAAACCTACTCAGGGCCAACAGTCAAATCTCATACGCAACCTGGTTAGGGTCCTCAAACCGATTTTGGCCCCTTCTTGGTGGGAATCGCCTCGCTCTCTCAGTCTGGGGGTTTACCTGGGGAAAAGAGAGAGAGAGAGAGAGAGAGAGAGAGAGAGAGAGAGAGAGAGAGAGAGAGAGAGAGAGAGAGAGAGAGAGTTTATAGTAAATTAAATTTCTTCAAAACTATTATACTGATTCCTGTATCTCTCTCCGTACATCTATGAACACACTCTCACATCCACGTACGAACTATTCTTGGTCATACAAATAAAATCAAATTAAATGTAAAAAAAAAAGAAATTAATGTGCAAAAATGGTTCTGAGATATCTTCCATTTCAAACTGTGGTTGTGTAATGTGGTCATTAAATTCAAACTCTTGCTTCATACTTTTCGTATTGTAGGGTAATTTTTTCATATCTGTTCAATTTGCATAATTTGCCAAAAGCGAGAAGCCGAAATAAAATTGTTCATGCTTGGGAAAAGACGAATTACTCAGGCTGATATAGATATTATTTCCCATCAGTTATTATTATTATTATTATTATTATTATTATTATTATTATTATTATTATTATTATTATTATTATTATTATTGAGAATTAAAAACCACACTAGTGTTAAAGATATTTATGAACAGAGTTCGCTCTGGGCATAAATATTTTTAACACTACTATGGCTTTCAATTCTCGATATTATAGCCTTGTTACAGGGGTTCCTTGATTCATTATTATTATTATTATTATTATTATTATTATTATTATTATTATTATTATTATTATTATTATTATTATTATTATTATTATTATTCAGTAGATGAAACCTATTCATAAGGAACAAGGCCACAGGGGCCACTGACTTGAAATTCAAGCTTCCAAAGAATATGGTGATCATTAGGAAGAAGTACGAAGAAGTAAAGGGATGTATAGAAAGAAGAAATACTACTTATTAAAAAAGAAAAAAAAATACATTTATAAATAGGTAAATATATAAAAATGTACTAAAATGCGAGGAGAATAGTATTAGTGTAGTAATGCATTGCATTTTCGCTTGAACTTCTGAAGTTCCACCTGCACGACATCCTCTGGGAGACTGTTCCACAGTCCAGCGGTCTGATAAACATTCTTTGTTTACATTCTAAAAGTTCTGCAGAATAACTAGAACTGAGAATATAATCTAGATGCAAAATACTTACATTACTGACTAATATTCTTATCCATTCGACTTGATCATTGAATTAGTAGATTGTAAAAGGAGTCTCTATACCAAATCTTTTAATCTAAGTTACTGGTCAATACTTTCTCGATTTACGAGCACACCACAGTTCTGTGAGGTTTATAAGTCATGCTTTTTTACGTAATAGCCAACTAGATGCTGCACACATCCCCCTTGCCAGTACTAAAAAACGAAGTTATCTCCAAAGGACACATATACTTTACGAATACGGTAAAATATAGAGCTACTAAACTGCTTCTACTCAGTAAATTCTTGGTCTGTTCTAAAAGGCTTTTCCATGATGCTAAAAGGCATAAGCCACTTAAGATTTACATTTAGATTACATTCACAGACGTAGTTATGGCTGTGTGTGGCGTGGCTGTAGAATGCATATTAGGAGTAATGTAGATATCAGGGAAGAACTTGAAACTTTCGAGGTGTATTTCAAGTGTTTTGCGACTGTTTGCAAAAATTAAAAGCAGCATTTTAATGATTTTTCTCAATGTGTTTCTGTGTAGGAGTAATAGTTCTGTAGTTTTTCAATATGTTCTAGTTTAGGAGCAATATTTCTGTAGTGTTTCAATGTTTTTTTGTTTAGGAGCAGTATTTCTGTAGTTTTTCAGCATGTTCTTGTTTAGGAGCAATATTTCTGTAGTGTTTCAATATAATTTTATTTAGGAGCAGTATTTCTGTAGTTTTTCATTATGTTCTTGTTTAGGAACGGTATTTCTGGAGTTTTTCAATATATTCTTGTTAGGAGCAATATTTCTGTACTTTTTCAATATGTTCTTGTTTAGGAGCACTATTTTTGTAGTCTTTCGATATGTTCTTGTTTAGGAGCAGTATTTCTGTAGTTTTTTTTCAATATGTTCTTGTTTAGGAGCAATATTTCTGTAGTTTTTTCAATAAGTTCTTGTTTAGGAGCAATATTTCTGTAGTTTTTCAATATGTTCTCCTTTTGGAGGAATATTTAAGTAATTTTTCAATATGTTCATGTTTACGAGCAATATTTCTGTAGTGTTTCAATGTGTTCATGTTTAGGAGAAATATTTCTCTACTTTTTCAATCTGTTCTTGTTTAGGAACAATATTTTTGTAGTGTTTCGATATGTTCTTGTTTAGGAGCAGTATTTCTGTAGTTTTCAATATGTTCTTCTTTAGGGGGAATATTTCATTAATTTTTCGATATGTTCATGTTTAGGAGCAATATTTCTGTAGTGTTTCTATGTGTTCTTGTTAAGGAGCAATATTTCTGTAGTGTTTCAATATGTTCTTGTTTAGGAGCAGTATTTTTGTTGTTTTTCAATGTGTTCATGCTTAGGAGCAATATTTCTGTAGTTTTTCAAAATAGTTTCAATGTATTCATGTTTATGAGCAATATTTCTGTAGTTTTTCAATATGTTCTTGTTTAGGAGCAATATTTCTGTCATTTTTCAATATGTTCATGTTTAGGAGCAATATTTCAGTGGTCTTTAATATGTTCTTGTTTAGGAACAATAGTTATGTAGTTTTTCAATATGTTCTTGTTTAGGAGCAATATTTCTGTAGTTTTCAATATGTTCTTGTTTAGGAGCAATATTTCAGTAGTCTTTAATATGTTCATGTTTAGGAGCAATATTTCAGTAGTCTTTAATAAGTTCTTGTTTAGGAACAATAATTCTGTAGTTTTTTAATATGTTCTTGTTTAGGAGCAATATTTCTGTAGTTTTTCAATATGTTCGTGTTTACGAGCAATATTTTTGTAGTTTTTCAGTATGATTCTGTTTAAGATCGACATTCAAATTATTTTTCAATTTGTTCTTGTTCAGAATTTTATTATGATTTTGCACTGATGTCTAGCCCTAGTTGTAATCAATATTTAAAAAAAAAGTCTTACTTTACTTCAAGGTAATATACTCATTATTTTCCGCATTCCTTCACATAACTGACTTAAATTTGCTTAATATCCTATCATCCTGAAAGAGCCAGAAAGAATCCTAGAGACCCAAAAAGAAACTGAAGAGGAAAGATACAAAAACCTTTTACCTACCTTCCTTGCTACACAGAAGTGTCCTGCTGACCACATCAGGGATTGTCAGGACTATTGTAATCCTTCGAAAACCGAGCAGTGTGGATCACATCCTTAGGAAAAAAAAGTTATTGTAATAACTGCATTGACTTAGTGTACAATCACTTCCGTTTAAGTAGCCAATGTTGGTGACTTATATAATATATATAAAAAGACATAGAAGTTTGACATTCTATCTTCATAGTTTAGCGAAGGTTTTGCTGATGAAGCTTCAGTATTTCTCTAGTCTTTGACTCATTTCTGTCTTATTCATAAATGTTATCAAATTTGTGCATATTACTTTCAGGAAACATGTAAAAATAATAATTCTCTAGCTAAAACCTGGCCTATTCTCAGCCACTTTCTGTTGTTTAATAAATCTGTTTAAAGTTCTCTTGTTTAATAGAGCAACCCAAATTAATCTGAACACACTCGACAAAATTCTGTTGAATCTGGATGAAGACCACAATGCATTATATTGTATTGCATTAAGCTCACCAATTCGAGACCAGCAAACGTTGACCAGTTTCTGAAAATATCAATAACGATTTAAAGATTCATCGCTTGCAAGTAAAACCCCCAGATCGGATTAATCAAGAGAATCACTCAGTCTCCGTGGAATGGAGGGAAAAAAATGTTTTTGGTCTCCGGCTCATTGTAATTTGATAAGGACTTTTGTCAGCTTAAAATCACCCGGTTCGTTGGGTGTAAAACTCCCCTATACGAAAGTCACGTACAGAGTAAAGCTAAGCCATAATTCTGCATTTTGCGACCGACGTATCCATAATCCCCCTCTTTTTTGGGGAGGTGGGGTTCATCGTGCGATCTCCTGCTGGTCTCTCTCTCTCTCTCTCTCTCTCTCTCTCTCTCTCTCTCTTCTCTCTCCGTTTACATGTGAACAGAATCCGGCCTATAGTCATACGTGGAAGTGAACTTAGGAATAAATAATGGTTATACTGTGATGTTTTAAAATTCTCAACACTGTTCAATTGTTTCTTTTTCTATCCCTACGGGTGATTCATCCTAGAGTCGCCAACACTGAGGTTAAAACGGAATACATACATGATTGTATTCATTGTTAAAGCTGTACAGAAGTCTGATTTATTTTTCCTAGTTAAAATGACAGCACCTACCGAGATGATTTTACCAGAAGAAATTGTGATGCATAGTTTCGTTTTAGTGTAAATTATTATTTTAGGGCCACAAAATTTGAGTTAATAGCTCGGAGAAAGGCAAAATGAAATATTTTCGTGTCAAATGAAATATACTTGAACCCGAGAACGAAGGCTGGCGTCGTATCTTGAATTTCTCGTCCTGTTTCTAGTGTCAAATATTTCTAGACCTCTTCCAAAATGATTTCGTGAACGTTCGACAGAAGGCGAGCGAACCTCACCTTGGTACTGCACAAAAATGTACCCGTGTGTTTGACAAAGCCACACAAAAGTGTAGTCATGTCTCTTTTACAGAGGGCAGCGACCTTTCGGGTCAACCTCAGTCTCCTGTGTTTCATTCAATTCACAGCATCACCCAAGACAACATTTCGTTGGTTACAGAGAGGAATTTCTGTTTCTGTGGAGGTTATTTGGTGAGATACTACACGTTAAAATGTTCTCTATGATAGCTTGCAATTGAGAAAAAATTAATAAATATAGTTTTTGCTTCGTACTTATTTCAAGATATCTAATGAGAAATGCAAGACAAAACTCAACGTATTTTAAGGAAAAATGTAATCTGGTTTATAAGCGCAAAGGAAATTGGAAAACTGACTAAAATGTAAACAATTATAAATATTTTTTTCTTCCTCATTATAGGCTCTTATAAATCGACATCATCGTTTTGTGCCTTTGTTAACCAAGATTTATTTTGTTGTCCTTCATTCCGTTAGTGAGGATTCATGAACATACACACGCACACACACAAACACACACACACATATATATATAAAGAGAGAGAGAGAGAGAGAGAGAGAGAGAGAGAGAGAGAGAGAGAGAGAGAGAGAGAGAGAGAGAGAGGGAGAATAATCGTAAGAAGAAGAGATAAGGAATGGCAATCTTAGGAAAGTCTAAAAGTAGATTAAACATCCTCTATAAACTTACGAGAAGACTAATATGTGTTCTCAGAAGACACACTGAAGACTAATGATATTAACAATACAAGAACGAACTTTGGCACATTCCCTTACTGGAAATATAGTAACGAAGACAATGAAGACAGTAAAAATGACAAAAACTTTGAGAAATATTACCAGTGAAGAATGAACGAGTGAGGATGACAAACAAGGAAAACTTGAGAATGTGACAAATATTGAGTGAAAAAATGTAAGCTAAGAAAAACAGAAGTGCAATGGCTTTTAACGCGATGGTTTTTCCAGACTGGACAGAATTGAAGAGGATGGTTTGATGAAAAGGAGGGTTTATTTTGCAAGTTCTGTGAAAGACCAAGCAAACAGAGACAGAACAAAGAGAAGGCAAGAGGTGCTTCAATATCTGTGAAGCACAAGAGTGCTTGCAAGAAAAGAGTGAGTGCATAGTCAGGCAGGAGAGATATTCACAGTATTTTAGAAGGGACATATAATTCTAATGCTATTTGCGTATTTTGTATAATTTAGCAAATTAATATAATTTCCTAGTTTTTTAACACTTCACTGAAAGCACAAAGGTCACACTTGTGGTAACTGAATTGATTTCCAAGATATTTGATTTAATAAATAAATTATGTCTAAAAAGTTCATACCTAGAACTATAAAGCTAGCAAATTAATAATATTTTCAAATTAATTTTTCTAACACTTCACTGTAAACAGGAGTCACACTTATGGAAACTAAAATAAATTCTCAGAGATTTTATTTAATAAAAAAATAAATTATGGATAGAGAATTTATTTCAATACATGGGCTAACGTACTATGTAAAATCCAGCAAATAAATGTATTTTCCTAATCATTTTATTTCTCCAATACCTCACTAGAACACAGAAAGGTCACTCTTGTAAAAACTACAGCTACTTCTAACAGATTTTATTTAAAACAATAGTTTACGTTAATGAATTTATGTTAATACTTTGCAGAAAACTCACTCACGCACCGAGAGAGCCGGATAATATTCACGTACCAGAAATCTTATTAATCTGTCAGTTAAGGTAATTGTTTACACGTAAGAAAATCGGTTAGCTTGCGGCGGCTGGTAAAGAAAGGAGAGAATTGTGGGTCAAGTACTTAAGTGAAGAGAGAGAGAGAGAGAGAGAGAGAGAGAGAGAGAGAGAGAGAGAGAGAGAGAGAGAGAGAGATATGTAAATTCATTCGAATTTTAAGTGTCTTCTCAATCTAATTGCATTTTATTGTTCTTCCTTACCGTCATTCTAGTCATTCTTTTTTTTTTTTTTGTATTACCAGATTTTTTTATATTATAAAAGTATCCTTTCTACACGAATTCACTTTCAAAGTACTGAGCTTTAAAAACAATGATCATAAACATCTGGTTTTCCTATCACAAACCATTGTCATATGAGTAAAAAAAAAAAAGAATATAGTTTCAAATATTATTTTTCTGAAAATATCAAGAAATCTAACAGAATACCGGGTATTTCGGTTGATTATCAATTAAACATGTTAGATGAATTGTTAACTCAAAACTGGAATGCTCTAATGATAATACATAGGAATAAACTTTTGTATGCGATGTGTAATGTTATAAATTGTAGATTTAAAAATGCAAATCTCTAATCACAAAAAAAAAGGAACCTGGCTTTCGTATATATGTAAAATAATTCGGTGTAATCGTAGCCACTAAAAAGTTATGTATATTTCATGCATACGTAGTATTAATGTTCTAGTTAACATATTCCTGTATACAGAAAAAATACACATTAGAAACTTATATTTCTTAAGGCCAATTTTTCGATTCCCTTACACAAATCCTTACCGAAACAGGGAAGGACTTTTTCCTCCCTCCCTCTCTACTCTTCCAAATGAAATCTTCGGGCTACTTTTTTTTTTCAGTAATCTTGGCTACGAACTGAGCGGAAAAAAGGCCATCTAAACTGTACCAGAACTTCGGAAGTCAAATTTCTTCACAAATCTTTTGGTTCAGAAGAGTCTGTTACTGACCTGCCCCGAAAACGTATCGGGAAGATTAGATGAAAGTAAGTCAGCGACCTTCTGGAAATGTTGATTATGTGTGTGTGTGCGCGCGTAAACGTGCCACAAATTTAATAAGTGAATTTAAGCGCTTCTGTTCTTCTTCATAGCTGATAGACTTACCCACTTAACAATCTATATCAGAATGAGTTTGTTGGCCTCATTGGTACATCGGACAGGCGATATTATTTTGTGGTATACACAAACACACAGACACACACGCACACACACACACACACACACATATGTGTATATATATATATATATATATATATATATATATATATATATATATATATATATATATACACACACACGTGAGTGTGAGTGTATGATTAAAATAACTTTTGTACGTGATTCATTTCTCACACATTACCACTGGCAATGTGATATATATACACACACACACACACACACACATATATATATATATATATATATATATATATATATATATATATATATATATATATATATATATATATGTATATATATGTTCTTGAATATAGCCTTTATCATGAAAAGGATGTTATTTTCCTGTAACATTTTTAATCATAAATAAATACAGTCAACTGAAAGGTGAAGAAATAACGCATCCCTTTAAAATATCTGATATTTGGTTAAGCGTTTTGCTTGACTCTTCTTGATCCCGGTCATATCCTCGGGAATATCTGAATAAATCAGGTGAATAAACGTCAGAGAGAGAGAGAGAGAGAGAGAGAGAGAGAGAGAGAGAGAGAGATTCCAACACGCCAAAACATACATTTTGGAAAGAAAGATACAAAAGAACAAAAACCTTACAAAAGAGAGAGAGAGGTCCCATCACGCCAAAACGTATATTTTGGAAACGAAAGATACAAGAGTGCAAAACTTCATGAGAGAGAGAGAGAGAGAGAGAGAGAGAGAGAGAGAGAGAGAGAGAGAGAGAGATTCCATCGCGCCAAAACGTATATTTTGGGAACGAACATTACAAAAGTGCAAACACTTTATGAAAGAGAGAGAGAGAGAGAGAGAGAGAGAGAGAGAGAGAGAGAGAGAGAGAGAGAGAGAGAGATTCCATCTCGCCAAAACGTATATTTTGGAAACGAAAGATACAAGAGTGCAAAAACTTTATGAGAGAGAGAGAGAGAGATTCCATCGCGCCAAAAACGTATATCTAGCAGGGTCTCTTTCATGTGCTAATTATCAAAAATGGCTTGCAGACCTGTCATCACCCTTTCTAGGAACCTTCTCATCCTCCCACGTTAAACATGCAGAGGATTTTATACAAAAATTTAATAGTTTAAACATCCCCTCAAATAACATTAAATTGCTCAGCCTCGACGTCGAGTCATTATTTACTAGTCCCGATCGCCGACGTGTTGTCTTTCTTATAGAGGAAGTTACAACCATATGAAGACCATTTTCCTCTTGGCATAGATAAAACTCTCAAACTTATCAACCTGTGTGTAACTAGCAACGTGTTCTCTTTCAATGGTAATTTTTACAAACAAAAATTTGGCTGCATGGGCAGTCCCCTATCACCTCTTTTTAGCAAACTTGTACATGGAATATTTCGAAACAGAAATTTTGTCATCTATCAAACCCCGTAATATGATCTGGCTTAGATACGTAGATGATATCTTTAGTTTCTGGGACAATAGCTGGGGAGACTTTAATGAATTTTCTAATAGGCTAAATTCGCTTGATCCGACAATAAAATTTCAAACGGAATGGGAAAACTGCCGTTCCTAGATGTACTGATCACAAGAGAACAGAACAGATAAGCATTTACAGTATATATAAAACCCACCTTCGACGTTTCCTACATTCATTTCTTAAGCTACCACGACGTCTCCGTAAAGATCATGGTAGGGTGCAACTTATTCCTCAGAGGACTTAGGATACGTTCAAATGGGTACCTAGATAAAGAATTCAACACGATCCGCCAACACCTAACGCAACTGCTCTTTCCACCACAAATTATCGAAAGGGCTATTAATAAAGCGAATAAAATATACTATAGAGAAGGGTTCTTCAAACTTTTTCAGCCGTGACCCAGTTTTTACTATGACATCATTCCCACGACCCATACAGAAAAATATTGTACAAATGACCATAAATATCAAAGAATACAAATAAAAACTGAATTATGAACATGTTATTTATGTATATATATATATATATATATATATATATATATATATATATATATATATATATATATATATATATATATATATATATATATATATATATATATATACACACATATATATATACATATATATACATATATATATATATATATATATATATATATATATATATATATATATATATATATATATATATATATATATATAGTGTATGCAAACATAGAATAATTTCCACTCATTGGCAATTACGCTTGCTTGTCTGTTGTTATCCTGGACCAATTTGGCTTGCAGGAAGATAGGGCGACACGCATACCAATGGTGGCATCAAGGCGATATCTTTCCTTTGACACTGACTGAGAAACCAACCTTACACATACTCGTATACATGGTTGTAAAAGGTAGCAAGAGAATGACACTTTCTTTACTCAAGTTGGGATAGTCCTTGGAAAGGCTTAGCCAAAAAGAGGACAATGTTTATGTCTTGTGCCTCATTCTTCACGAGTTATTGCTAGTTAGCCGGACTAACTCTTCTTCCTTACTAGGTGTTAAGTTTAATTCATCAACTGAATCTGGGTTCCCAAATACAAACGGATCTTTTACCCAGTATTTTTCATTTAAATGGATAATTTTTTTTCTTCTGGAAAAATACTGCTCAAAGCTGGCTGACAGAGACTGAATGTGTAAGTCTATATATATTTTTTTTTCTGCATACATTCTTGATTTAAAAGGCTTTCCTCAATATGTTGTAAAAGTGTGGGGAACATGTAGTAAACAGTTGGTTTGTTTTAACCCTTGCTTGTCAAATCTTTAATGACTTCTTAAATGCCTGTGCTTCCTCGGTGTGTTTCCTTGTAGTTTTAGATTAAGTTCATTGAGCTGTGAGAAAATGTCTGCTAAATATGATAGCTGTGCAAACCATTCATCCTTGATAAATAGCTCTTCCATTGGAGACTTCTTTTCAAGAAGGAATATATGTATCTCCATCCTTAATTCATATATCCTGGTTAGAACTCTGCCTTGAGATAGCCAGCTAACTTCAGTATGATACAACAAATGTGACTGATCAGTTCCATTTCACAGCAAAGTTGTTCAAACAAATAGCTATTCAATGAACTTCCTTTGATAAGATTGACAAGTGTTACAGCTTCATTTAGAACATTTTTCAAGCTGGCAGCGATTCCTTTTGCAGCCAAAGCTTCACGATGAATGAAGCAATGATTCCAAGTTACATAATTAACTGCAGCCTCTGATATCTTGCTCACAATAAGACTATTTTTTCCTGTCATATTTGCTGCTCCATTTGTAGTGAAGCCCTTGTAGTTTGCCCAGTTTAGTTTATATTTTCCAGTTACACAGTCATTCAAAACTCTGAAGATCTCTGACCCTGTTGTGAGTAGGTAAGGTTAAGCAGCAGGTACTTTCATCCTGCTGGATAGCATATTCTTCAACAGCCTGGGAGCGTGAAACCAACTGAAATTCCAAATTTTCTGCAATATGCCTAATCCTCCGAGATACTGTTGTGTCACTGACAGGGAGACATTTAGTCTTCTCTGTTGATTTCTCATCAAGCACTGTAGTTACCATATCTAATGTAGCTGGAAGGATAAGTTTTTCACCGTAAGTATATGGCACTTTCTATTTTGCTATTCGATAAGCAACTAGATAAGAAGCCAGTTGCAATTACTAGGGATTTTCAATGATAAATTCATTTTTTTTTTCTTTGAAAAATCTACTGATTTTCCAACTAGTTCATCATGTTTCGATTCAAAGTGCCTCTTTAATGTTGAAGGCTTCATACTTTCATTTGTAAGAACTTCATTGCAAATAACACACTGTGGCCGAGGTTCTTGTTTATCTTTATCATACTTAATAAATCCATACTTCAAGAATTTTTCACTATATTGCCTTAGCACAATTTCTTCTTCTTCACAGAAGGCTCAGAACAGGACAGGGCACAGGCAGCGATGATGCCTCGCCCATACCGGTACGAGACATAGCAGGCCTCTCCGTCATTGGGTTCGTCTGTTTGCCTTTCTCGCCTGAACAAGAAGGCTTTGGTGCCTGAGTAGCAATGACACCCTTTCTGATAATAAATCGATCCATTTGATATGAGTGTGGTTGCATGAACCTAAAACTTAATGTAACTAATCATGTTCTGTTTCAAATCTGAGGTACGCGTCGCAGGCTCACAGCTTACACGGTCCATTCATGTTCACCACCCACACCGCCACTGCGTCACCCAGCACCTCACCCAGCTCTCTCTCTCTCTCTCTCTCTCAAATAGTAGTTTTGATCATTATGATTAGACTCGGATATTCTTTAGGACTAGGTGGATCCATGTATGAATTCATATTTATCTTGTACGTACATAATAGTTTTTATTTTATTTATGTATTTATTTTGTGAGCCTGCGACCCAGTTTGGAGGACTTGGGCGAACTGTAGTTTGAAGAACCCTGTTTAATAATCTAGGGCACACCACCACCAGAATCGACGCCAAGCGGGAGTTAATGGGCCAAAGACCACTAGGGGAACAGTTTACTCTCCTCCTTCTTAGAAACGGTCACCTGCATACCATCGGAGGCTTAATGCCACACCTATATATGCTTTTTATATATACCCTTGTAACATTTCATCTGTCCATATTTTTTCCAGTGAACTGGGGCACAGAAGGAAGTGCCCGAAATATATGGTTGCAACGTTCATATAGTGTTTTATGGGCCTTCTTATGTTTATATATACACACACACACACACACACACATACATATATATATATATATATATATATATATATATATATATATATATATATATATATATATATATATATATATATATATATATGTGTGTGTGTGTGTGTGTGTGTGAGTGTTGTTAATCAGATCAGTGGTCTGGTTAAACTAATGTATATTTAACTTTATATATATATATATATATATATATATATATATATATATATATATATATATATATATATATATATATATATATATATATATATATATATACATATATACACACACACACACACACACACACACACACACACATATATATATATATATATATATATATATATATATATATATATATATATATATATATATATATATATATATATATATATATATATATATATATATGCTGATCATGTTATCATACTGTACCTCTGTTTTCCTATGCAGAAAATTCTTGCGAAATAATATTTCTTATTTAAAATCAGGTGTGAATGAATATTCCTTTCTAAAAATCAGGTTCTTACACCAACACAAAATTATTCAGTTACTAACTTAATTTTAAAACATTCTCTCTCTCCTGAGGTGTACTGATTCCTATTGATATGACAACCAGTGGCATTTTTTTATGTTATAATTAAAAATAAATTTGTCTAAAACTTTCAATAATTTTTCCAATTTAATTAATCCCCAATTTTATTGCCAAAGTTAGATACCAGATTCTCATCCCTAACAAGAAAGACGCAGCATCCAGAATACGTAGTCCTTCAATACGAAAACTGACAACTTTTCTCCCTGTCCAGGAAGCCTGACAAATACCTGTCTCTCATTGGCAATAGATTAAGGTAGATAATCTAGCTTACACGTCAGTGCATTAGAACTCTGAATATGAGGCGGAATGCCGGCTGGATATTCAGGTATTCAGGTTAGCTCTATTTGCAAAGCGGTGGCTGGGTACATTCTCCTTAAAAGATAAAGGTTTCTGTGAAATCATGCATGATTTGGGGAACTCTATTGTTTGAAGGCGTCTGTTGTAACTGGTTGAATTTTATTCCCTCTATCTATATTCTCTAGACGTGCATACTTGTTTGAATAATTGATTTTAATAGGAGCCATATAATCAGGCTTTTTAAGGTTACCAATGGCGCACTTCAGAATATATTTGTCTTTATAAGTTGCGTAAAAACTACTAATCACATACACTTGCAGTTAAAGAAAAAATATAGTTAATGAATACTGCTTGAAGCACAGGGCATTCTCTGTAAAGTACTTACCATACCAGTAAAAGGCAGTTGAAATCGAAGCAAATTTGCATTTATGAAATCTTGAGCATGCTCAGACATAAACTGAACTTTATCTCCTCCACAGCACGTCTTCTTATGTAGGCCTACAAAACAGGTAAGTCTTGAATTATATCAAATCACAACCGATTAATATAAAAAGCCTGAAACTGGAATAGTCTATTATTTGCAGATAATATTTTATAGTATCAACGATGCAGATTTGATGTCTACCGATTTTTATAAAGAAATTAATTGTAACAAACAATTTCAAATTGAAATATTTAAATCTCTTACATATCACCCTGAACGCCACGATAAGCTGCTGCCTACCCTCAGTGGAAATTCATTAGCGGTTCTCCAAAACTGACTGTCATGTTCTTAATGGATTCCTGCGCTGAAATCTCGCCGATCGGTCTCATACTTCCCCAGTGTCACGGGCTTCATTTGAAGCTCCTGACCCTTGATCTATCGAAGATTCTTCGGCTGGAAAGGAGATTGATGCCTGATCTCCATTTTCATTGGCATTAAATCCATTTTCACGTGGAAGAAACCGAAGATTTATCGTAAGATTGTTAGTAAGTTGGATTGTCATATGCTGGGTAAATAAGCTAGTTGAAATTGTAATTTGTAACTGATTATACACTGGAGAATAAAACCTGTGGTTTATCATAGGATTATTAATAATTTGGATATATCTTAACATTTTTCTCCAGCTGTTGTTGTCACATTCTTTAGCTATTAATTGAGACTTAGTTTAATTCTTTATCTCTGGTAGTTTTAAAGCAATAGCCGTTTTTACGGACGCATACTAAAATACCCTTTTTCTTTTCTTTTTTTTCCTATTCAAATTTTGCCTCTAGCGGTTAGCAGCAGAATCTAGGTGGAAATAGTGTAATTCAATGAAGTTTTCAGTTAGTTGTATACGTTTTTATAACCCAAGTCAATATTTGAGCAACAGTCCTTTAAGAGAAACATTACTAAATGACCTGTATAAAACAGACGGGGGAAGTCAGCTTAATAAATAATGCAACCTAAATCCAACGGCTTTGCCAGCGTTCGCGCGAAAGCGTGATGAGACTAGAGAGGATTAACTCTCACGACCTTGTCTAGCTAATTGGTTAGGAAAATGTTCTCCCCAACACGTAAAGGACCTCTGTTGTAAATCAGAGGCCACACAGAACTGTGAAGTCCTAACAAAATAAAGGATATGTAGGATCTATGTCTCTGAGAACTCACTGGAGTGTTGCCAGTTTGGGAAATCCATGATGCTGTTTTGCTAAAGTTCAAACAAGGTATTGGGTAGTGTCCTGGAACAGAGATGATTAGGACGTTTGAGCTTGTTTGATTTGTGACAGCTATGGAATTTCTGCTGATGATACTGGTAGAGAAATCAATCATGTTATCAATTTTATTCATATGATCTTAATTCACAAATATTATTGGCATAACCGAGAGAAAATTACAGTCTCAGTAATCATCATCTGTTCTTGTAATGCATAAGCTGACGAAGAAGACATATTTATCAATGTTGTTATCAACTTTATGTTTATGATCTTAGCTCACAGATATCAGTAGCATATGTAGGGTAAAATTACAGTCTGTTATTGTCATTTGTTCTTGTAATACATAAGCTGACGAAGGTAACTAACAAATTTATAAATGTGGGAACACCTTTTTTTTTTTTATTACACAGCTGTGTCAATACTAAGCAGGCCAATCAGAGTAGTATCAGTGGTCACATTCCATGCAAGAAATAATCTGCATCCTAAATCACCCTCACGTCCAATGCTGCATAACCCTGATGTCCTCGAACAAAGGATTGTAAGAATGTGGGAATCCTGATAAAAGGACACCTCTCAGAAACACAGGACTTCAACCTAAATTTGGAGAATGATTATTCATATGAAACCGAGACTGAAGATTCACGCGAACAGGTTTATTGATATGAAGAATCAGCATTTTAATTTATATAAGGATACATATTGGATCTAGCAATCTCTAAAAGAGATTACCTTTGATATTTGGTTGGTTTAAAGCGATGTGCATGAACAGGACACTCCAGGTGTATTGAAATGATTTAGATAATGCTCTGCTGTCGTAACCATTAGGGAAGGTGATATCCATGCTATGGTACCAATATTCTATTAAAAAAGGGAAGAGATAAACATACTTACAAAGAAATGGTTTAAATTAGGGTACATGTGACATCTGAAGAGTTCACAGTATCTCTGAAAAGAATAAATAATTAGGCTCATAACGCAGACATTCCAACATATGCTAGAAACAAATTTATATATATATATATATATATATATATATATATATATATATATATATATATATATATATATATATATATATATATATATGTATATATATATGTATATATGTAAACTTTCGCTGGAAGGGCTTGGCATGTAATGGGAGTCCAAAATATATATAAGGGCCCATAAGTTTTGAAGCTGAGGATTTAAAGAGAGAGAGAGAGAGAGAGAGAGAGAGAGAGAGAGAGAGAGAGAGAGAGAGAGAGAGAGAGAGACTCACCTACCCACACTTCTTGCTTCCATTTCCATATTTTGGACTCCCATTACACGCCAAGCCCTTCCAGCGAAAGTTTACCGAGCTTTTCTGTTTTCTCTCAGGTCTTGCGTTTTCTCTTACTGCCGTTGCTTTCTCTTGTTGTCATTCTGAAATTCCTCCGAATCTCTCTTTCATCCAGAATGAGCAGGACACTGAGAATATGATACAATACTTCTGGGGAGGAAGTTTTAGGGGTTTGAGAAGAAAGCAGGGTAACATTATTATTATTATTATTATTATTATTATTATTATTATTATTATTATTATTATTATTATTATTATTATTATTATTATTAACTTTGCAGAACAACAAGCTTTTTATTCTTCATTTGATCTTCTTCTTCTTCTTCTTCTTCTTCTTCTTCTTCTTCTTCTTCTTCTTCTTCTTCTTCTTCTTCTTCTTCTTCTTCTTCTTCTTCTTCTTCTTCTTCTTCTTCTTATTATTATTATTATTATTATTATTATTATTATTATTATTATTATTTTATTATTATTATTATTATTATTATTATTATTATTATTCCACATACATAATTTACTTCCATTAGTTGATAGGCATACATTTATTAAGTTGTTTACTATGTTAGTTTAATTATATTAATAGAAGGTTTCTGTGGTGCCTATTTCTATAATTTTTTTTTCATAAAGGATTAATTCATTCTATAATATATTCGCCTTTATATGTGAAGTATAATTTTAGCATGCAATTATTACACAATAAATTTCTATATTAAATCTTCAAAATGCATGAACAAACAAACGGTCTCCCTAGAACTGAAGGTCACTATGTTAAAAATTTCGATATAGTAAAAGTTTATCGAGGCATTAATACAAATTGATATTCTATTTTTAATCTACAAAATTAATTGACAGGCAAAAAAAACCGGTGACATAGAATTGAAAGTCACTCTTTTAAAAATTTTGACAAAAAGTTTAAGGTGGAATTTATACAAATTAATTATCTGTTTGTAAAACGCATTAACTAAAAACAGTTTACACAGAATTGAAAGCAACCATACAGAAAAATGTGCTGATTCTTCAAAATGCTCGAAGATATAAATGGATACTCAGAACTGAAATTAGCTGCCTATGAAATCTGCAAAAAATAAGGCCTTAATGAGGCAGCAATACAAATTAATTTGTTATTCGTAATCTACAAAATATTTTAATAAATAAACGGTTTACATATAACTGCAAGAACCAGTCCCCCAAAAAGTGCAAAAAATCTGAAAAAGTTGTATGAAATTAACACAAATTAATCTTCTATTTATAAACTAAAAAATGCAAACAAACAAGCGGTTTACCCAGAACTGAAAGGCATAGTAAAAAAAAAAAAAATGTGCAAAAACCTGAAAAGTTTTTTTATGGTCATTTAGTCTTACAATCGCCCCCTGAGCTGACGGAGGTTGCCCCAACAGCTACAGTCGCCTGCCAATATATCGGCGAGTTGCTCCATATGCAAACCGGTACTCAGTTCCGTGCGGCTGCCAAAAGCCCACCTGGAAATCACCGATACGTTGACGTCGAATTGTTGGGCACAGTGCTAACGTACTTGTCCTATGTAGAGAGTTGTTTTCGTTTTTGTTTTGGAAGGAGAGTCGTGTGAGACTTTGGGATTGTTTATGATGTTCTTCTTCTCTAATTCTGTAGGATTCTAGGGCTGTTTTAGCTTCATATTTGTCTTGTGTTATTTTCTCCTGGCTTTTGTAGAACTGTGTATTTTAGTTTTTATCTTGTAAGGATAATCGTGTGTGTTTTTTAGGATTGTTTACAATAGTCTTCTTCATTGGTTTTGTAGGATTCTGGGACATTTTTATCTTCATATTCTCCTTACCTTAGCTTGTCCTAATTTTTGTGGTCCCTAGAGCATGACTTGGGGATAATGTTTAGTCAGTATCCAACAGCATTTCCTTCAGTGTATTAAAGATAAACATTAGAGTTTATACTTCCTCCTTCTTTTAACAATGAATGAAACCAACATATTTTGATAGGCGGCCAATATTATCCAAAGGCATATTCATTTTACTGTATAAGTATAAACTTTGAATGGCACACATACAAGCAAAATCATTCAAGGAAATATAGGACCTTACTACAGCCACGTCCTACGTGTGTGTGTGCGTGTATCTCATGTACATTAAACGTTTCTTGTTTTTTGCGAACGTTTGCTGTTCCACGAAACAACGTTTGCCTAATTACTCTCATGTATATATATATATATATATATATATATATATATATATATATATATATATATATATATATATATATATATATATATATATATATATATTACCCCAGCCTCGCTACAATGCCACAGGCTCTCCTCTAGTGAAACATGGTCCAAGGAACGTTGTTCCTTAAGAGATTCAGCAACAAAGCAGCTGAAAATACTGCAAAGGACCAGGGCGTTTTTAACGAAGGAGGAGGAAGTCAAGCACGGCAAACATTCTCTTTGTTCCCTCAAGTGCGTTGCCACGCCAGGTACCTGTTGCTTTTTGAGAGAGTTACCAGAAATGGTGCTTCAAAGGATGCGGTGTGTTTGTTCCTTTGCGAGATATTGGACGTGGAAGGAGATCTTTGTGCTCTTAAAAAGAGTGGGGAGGAAGGTAGGGATATTTTAAAGATTCGTTTGAAAATGTATTATATATGTATGGGCCAAATAACGTGCGATAACATAGGACATGAATAAAGGAGTTTGTGCAACTTTAAGACTGGTTCTCTCTCTCTCTCTCTCTCTCTCTCTCTCTCTCTCTCTCTCTCTCTCTCTCTCTCTCTCTCTCTCTGAAAAAGAGAAACCTGAGTTCAGTAGCAATTAAAAACGTTCATTTTAAAGTTTATAGATGATAATTTTTGACGTGAAAATATACAGTTGCTATTATGTGGTTCACTTCTGTTAAAAAGATTTTTTTTTTTTTTTTTACTACAAAACATGCTAAGATAAAATAACATAATAAAAAGGAGGGGAAAACTGCATCATGGTTGCACTTAATTGAAGAAAAGAAAATAATGTTCATGAAATGTTAAAACATGCACATAGTCTACTTCGTGAATTTCGACCAAAAATAGGCTAACAGATTTGAAATAAAAGAGGTTGCTAACATGCATTTAAACAGAAGATATTTAAATACACTGCATTTTAAGTTAAACTAATGATACGTTAAATATACTTTATCATTTTATATATGATAGTTACTTTCGACGATTCTTCAAAGAAAAGAACTTAAATCCATTTGATTCTTTCTATCATTATGCATCATTCCACATCCCTTGTCTCTCTCGAGTGATGCAATTCAAGTCGTCGTATTTACTGAAATGTTTAATGATAAACAATAGAAAATATATTTATTTTCACATCTGGAACATAAAATCTAAAACTATTTAAAAATGCACAACACATCAAAAGCAAATATTTACAACTATTGAACTTGAAGCCTTTGCCAGAGGTGCATAAAATTCCCCGTTTGAAAATGCATGACAAATTTACGTGGAAAGTTGGGCTAAAAAAGACCTTTTAACTTTCAATATCTTTTTTAACTTTCGTGCTAAAACAAAGAGAAAAAAAAATATTACAACGTGTGGAAAGGAATGGTTGAATAGGCGCAGATATTATATGACTCAGAATCGGTTTAGTAATTTTTGGAATGAATGAAAAGTAAAGTGCACAGCTAAAGGATTAAACTTCTTTCGATTATATCACAAACAGAGATCTACGAAAATATTTCATTAAATTTTCCTCATTTAAGTTAACATTTAGATGAATACAGGAACTTCACTTAACAAATATGTATGGATCATTTTCACCTTTAAATTCTTAAAGATTTTGGAGTGTTTTATTCTAATATAATCTGGATTGTTCTGCGTATCATGGCACTTTTTACTTTATTTCAGTAGATGAATTTTTGCTTTAGAGAAAATATTGCCTAACTGTATATTAAACCATAGTCTTTGGCAAGTGAGCTGATCACTGATTAATCATTGTTTCAATCAAAGTCAGTGTTCTTAGGCTTCATTACTATAGCTGGCCTTATTGCTATAATTACATCAATATTATTATTATTTATAGTTACTAAAAATTTTTTTTTACCAATTTAATGTGTTTTCTTATTCAGATCAATTACTACATATATATATATATATATATATATATATATATATATATATATATATATATATATATATATATATATATATATATATATATATATATATATATATATATATATATATATATATATATATATATATATATATATACACACACACACACACACATATATATATACAGATCTAGTATATATATCTATCTATATATATATATAGATATATATATATATATATATATATATATATATATATATATATATATATATATATATATATATATATATATATATATATATATATATATATATATATATATATATATATATATCACGAAGGAAGCAGTAGGGAAAGGCATCCTCATCGTCTACAGTTTATTTTCAATGCCGACGTTTCGCGACGAATTCCAAGTCGCATTTTCAAGGCTATAAAATATAATTTGCGAACATCAATAATAAATTAATGCAATGGCAACAGCTCTTTATGTAGTAAAAATATTTAAAACAAAACACCTCATTCCAAGACAAGTCAGTAATAAGTAAAAGGAGTTCACTAAAATCTTAAAACAACCTACCTATATGAAAGAAAGAGCAAGACACATAAATAAATAAAAACAGAGTGAGGAAAACCAGTTGCCCAAACTAGGCTATAAACAATTTAACTGAGGTCGATTGAGTATTTAACGACGGTACAGTCTTCTTGATAATTATGGATTCCAGGATGGTTAAGTCGTTGTTGTTCTGCACTTGGCCTAAGATGGAAAAATCCTTGCTGTCAATATAGGTTTTACATAATTTTGAATGATTTCGTATATTTGATTGCTCAGGATTAGATAACCTGCTACTTGTTCTATGACTTATGCCCCTGTGGAAATCTATGCGGACCTTCAACAGCCTCCTCGTGCATCCCACGTATATCCCGTGATCACATCCCGGGCAAGTATACTTGTAAACAACGCTGGACGAATGCAGAGGACTGAGCCGGTCTTTGACTCTGAACAGAGACCCTATTGTTCAGGGATTTTTCGGGATGATTTTCAGATTTAAAGCTGGAAAACTCTTTTGAATAATGGCTGTGCATTTTCCCCTAAAAATATCATCATGCACGAAAGGGAAACTTGAATGCATCTTCAGTTTCGGCACAGTCGATTCCGGTGTTGCCTGAGTCATTTTCTGCAGTAGCAGTGTATTTAGGGATCTGGAAAAAAAGTCGTGACGGAAAACAATTATTATTGAAATATTTCACTAAAAAGGATATCTCATCGTGGAAGCTCAACCAGTTTGACGACTGGGTATAAGCCCTATGGAGGAGGGTTAAAATAGAGTTCATTTTAAAGTTAAAGAAATACGAACTATAAAAATTCATTCCCAAACCAGTAAATGTATTTTTTTCAATACACACCTGTGTAAAAACCTGAGTCACCTCTGGAAATAAAAAGATCAAGGAAGGGAAGTTTGTTATTTACCTCCTTCTCCATAGTAAACCTCGTGTTTAGATGCTGCCGGTTGACGAACTCCAGAAAGGACTCTGCATGACATTCATGACGAAATAGGGAGAACGCGTCGTCAACATATCTTCCATAAAATAGAGGGCGGAACCTAACGGGACATTCTTCTATTATGCGCTGCTCCGGGGAGCACATGAAGATGTTAGCAAAAACTGGACCAAGTGGTGATCCCATGGCCATCCCTTCAGTTTGCTTATACAAAATGCCATTGAAGACAAAGGTCGTGTCCAGCACGGCCAGCTCTAAAAGTTGTTTAAAAAATGTTCTACTAAAATTATTAAAAATTGCATCTTCATCAGTAAAAAGTTTGCTTAATATTATCTCAATAGTCTCCCTCACCGGGACGTTTGTAAATAAGGATTCCACGTCTAAGCTTACCATAAATAAGTCTGAGTCTTGCCTGAGAATGTCCTCTTTAAACTTAGTGGAATTGGTTATCAAAAGATTGTTTTTTGTTAAGGGTTCTAACAAGGGAACAAGAAATTTGTCTAATTTATAATGTGGCGTATTCCGTGAGGAGAGGATTGGGCGTAAAGGGACTCCTTCTTTGTGGATCTTGGGGAGACCATATAAAACACCATATGATGAACCAGTGGAAAACAAGTCTTGGTAAGTATTATCATTAACAACGTTATTTTGTCTGAGTGTTTTTTTTTTCTTTCTTTCTTATGACTTGCAAGCAAGAAAATCCCTTCGCTGACCCGTGAAAGACACAAGAGATTTTAAAATGATTCTCAGTTGAAGCTATTTGTATGTAGAGATTGTGTACATAATTTTAAGTTGCAAAGGAAACTGCCAACGTGTCTTTAAACACAGATCTGTATCTGAATTACAGATGAATAAATAAACAAATAAATAAATAATTGACAAAAATTAAAAAAATCATTCATCTAATCAAGCTGGTCGATATAAAAATAATCTTAAGGACGTAATACCACCTACATGCACCGACAACGCAAAGTAAATAAATAAATAAATAAATAAATAAATAAATAAATAAATAAATAAATAAATAAATAAATAAATAATTTCTGTTGTCAAACCGAAGTCTAATACAGCAATAATTTAAAGGGCTTACTCCAACCTGCGTTCACCAACAACCTTACGAGACCATTTCTTGAAAGACACTGAGAAGGAATATGCAAAAACGTGTGCCCGGAAGAACAACATGAAATATATTCGCGATCAAACGAAGCAATAACAAACACAGCCAATCCTTTACCGACCAGACGCAAGTGAGAGTTGCAGAATCGAAGGTGATTCCGAGAAATAAGGAAATGAGAATGTACACGGAGCAGAAAAAGAGAATAACAACCCAGAGGAAACAAGACAATAAGGAAGATTACCGTCCCTCTCTCTCTCTCTCTCTCTCTCTCTCTCTCTCTCTCTCTCTCTCTTGATGGTTATCAGAAATGAATTCTGGAAAAGGGGAGAAATTTATGGACCGAAAGTTTGCTGTAAAGGGGTCGAATGGGTATGTGTTCAAATATTGCTTGGATGTATTGGTGAATCGGCCAGAGAGAGAGAGAGAGAGAGAGAGAGAGAGTATTAGCAATGGAGCTCCGTTGCCAATACTCATTTCCTTAATTCTCGGGTCCTAAGTGAACCCTGTGTTCCTTCGTCATGTCAGCAGGTTGGTTGTAGGGATCTTTTCTTATTGTATGGTTTTCAAAAATTGTGATGAAGTAGCTTCACCTTGAATAGGCTATATATATATATATATATATATATATATATATATATATATATATATATATATATATATATATATATATATATATATATATATATATATATATATATATATATATATATATATATATATATATATATATAAGGAAGTTTTTAATACACCCATTTCCGAGAGCTATTACTTTTCATTCTTGATAGGGAATTATTATTACTATTATATTATTATTTTTTTTTTATCTATCACAGTCATCCTTTTCGACTAAGGTGGTTTTTGTAGTGTGGGGTTCCGGGTTGCAGCCCACCTCCTTAGGAGTCCATCACTTTTCTCACTATGTGCGCTGTTTCTAGTAGCACACTTTTCTGCATGAGTCCTGGAGCTACTTCTGCATCTAGTTTTTCCAGATTCCTTTTCAGGGATCTTGGAATCGTACCTGGTGTTCCTGTGATTATGGGTACAATTTTCACTGGCATATTCCATATCCTTTCTTCTTCTTCTTCTTCTTCTTCTTCTTCTTCTTATTATTATTATTATTATTATTATTATTATTATTATTATTATTATTATTATTATTATTATTATTATTATTATTATTGCATGACTTTAAATTTGTACTAAGCAAATATCAAATTATTATTATTATTATTATTATTATTATTATTATTATTATTATTATTATTATTATTATTATTATTATTATTATTATTATTATTATTATTATTATTATTATTATTATTATTATTATTATTACATGACTTTAAATTTTTACTAAGCAAATATCAAAATATTATTATTATTATTATTATTATTATTATTATTATTATTATTATTAGTAGTAGTAGTAGTAGTAGTAGTAGTAGTAGTAGTAGTCGTCGTCGTAGTAGTAGTAGTAGTAGTAGTAGTAGTAGTAGTAGCAATCTCCAAGTGATGGTTTAACGCAAATCAAAAGATAATTACCTTTTATATGTAATAACAGAATTACAAGGCTCTTGTTTTTTATTAGGCAAACAGCGTCAATCCCTATGTCTGAAAGTCAGCTCTCAACTATACGCCTAGTGAACTCATACATTTTTTTAAGGGACTCCACTAAAAGGTCTCGTTGTTAGTGTTTTTGAGAGGATAGGAAGATGTAATTCAATAAGGAATGGATGTGGGCAGGTAGAAATTCTGGTATTGAAGCAGTTTTCCATAATAACTTGTGATATTCTTTTGTTTTATGGAATTTGTACTCAACTTTTGGTCAGATTTGCTTTGTTTTTTTGGCTGAGATTAAAATTAATCAACAGATGGATTTAACATATAAAAAAAAGTATATATATATATATATATATATATATATATATATATATATATATATATATATATATATATATATATATATATATATATATATATATATATATAATGCAACTTCCCTAAACCTTAGGAATTTTGGGTACATTTTACTTTCTGAAAATATCTAATTCTGGATTTTAAAAATAATGAAGATAAATTTCTTTCAAATATTTGTTTAAACACAAGTTTTATAAGATTCACAAATGAAGTTAAAACAAAACACTAATTGATAGATCTACTAAAACAGTCTGAGTAAGTTTTGATACATTCAGCTCTTATGGTTATGGAAATTTTTTTTAATCAATGGAGTAAAAATACAGTTCATTACAGAAAGCTTCCAATTAAATTATCTACATGGGTTGCAATCAATTGTTGATTGACAAACTGGGGTGGTCTAATTACACTATTGAGGGTCCATGCCCCGTTGGTTAATTATAAAGGGAAAATCAGGAATCAGCTGGCTGTACAATAATTAGTAGAGTAAACTAAGTAAAGTAAACACTGAATTGGTACAACTTTGGGCCACCCGAATATTTATGGAACACTTAATTACCATGGTAATGGAATTAGTGGTAAACTGTAGCCCGCCTGCGTTGCCTGCTAACATATTCGTTCACAATTTTCCTGGCGTTGCTGTTGTAATTTCGTATGATTTATTATTATTATTATTATTATTATTATTATTATTATTATTATTATTATTATTATTATTCATTTATAATGAATAAAACTGGAAGACAAAAAAATTGTGAAAGTTCGAAATGATAATCGTTAAAAATTATCCGAGCAATGAACATTGCTTTATTCCAAACGTAACAGCTTAAATCAGTTATTTTTATTTTTTCAAGCAAATTTTAGTGGAATAAAAACCTAATAACTTTTTATAGCTCACCCCAGAAGAAAAAAACATATAAAACGAGTTTAAATGGAGCACACACACACACACACACACACACACACACACACACACACACACACACACACACACACACATATATATATATATATATATATATATATATATATATATATATATATATATATATATATATAGAATTGAAACTAAGTTCTTAATCAGGGTTTGAACTTGTGCTCCGAGTTAAATGCACACGGCTTTACAGCTGTTTGAATTGCTAGTTACAGACTGTATGCATATCACCTTAAAATGTTATAATAATAGCAGTAATACAGTATAGAGAGAGAGAGAGAGAGAGAGAGAGAGAGAGAGAGAGAGAGAGAGAGAGAGAGAGAGAGAGAGAGAGAGAGAGAGAGTTTTCTATGAAATGAAACTCCATTTAAAGGGACAGGAATGCACATAAGTGGCGCTGACCTCAAAGTGGAAGAAAACATATTTGAAAATCCTATTGGTAAACCACCCTTACTATATATCATTAATAATATGTAATTAATACTATTATTTTTTCATTATTCTTTTATGTGGCACTGACCTCAGAATGGGAGAAAAAAAGTTTGAAAATCGTATTGGTCAAAACATTCTTCCTACATCATTAATATTATACAATTAATACTCTAAGTTTTTAAATTTTTTTAGTCTGTACTTGCAAAAAAAAAAAATGCTATAGGTTACAGCAATCCCTGAATGTAACAACTTACACACACACATGGCTTCTCACTCTACACAAACAAGGGTTCGTGGCACAGTGCCAACACCTCCACTACCATCCCCAACCAAACCTACATTGTGGATTCTATTAAGCTTCCACTTATCCCTTACCCGGACTGGTAAATACACCATTTATTATTTCTGTTGTCATCATTAGCTCGCCTCCGAACACTTGCTGCTTTCCTTTCCTCCGGGTTTACGAAGCTACTAATGATCAGGTCGAAAGGGTTTAATGCCGATATGAATTGGATAACTTTATTATGGAGTTTTCTTAGATAAAAGGTACTGTTGTGACGATTTATAGAGCTCCCGTGTTATTTTGGTGACTGAGTCTGGATGCGTTGATATGAGTAAATGCTTAAAATAAAATCCTTTTTATATTCATTTTTCCCATTTCTAAAGCTTTATTTTATATCCTATTTCCCAACCTGGTAATAGATTCGGTATATCTTTTTCTGTAGACTAACGACTATAAATTATTTTAACAAAATGTGTCAATAGTAACTGGTTCGTCTTTATCCATATATATAAATATATATATATATATATATATATATATATATATATATATATATATATATATATATATATATATATATATATATATATATATATATATATATATATATATATATATATATATATATATATATATATATATATATATATATATATATATCCTACAAAACGCCTTCGAATCTTAAACGAAAAAAATATACTAGATATTAGAGTCGATTGATGAAGGAAGAGTTTTCCTAAATAGATAAAAATTATTTGCCTAAAAAACATTTAAACATCACACGAAATTCATACAAAGAAGATTCGTCAAATTATATAGTCCACTTAACCACATAATTTTCTAATGACGTTCTGAACTTGCAAAGGGGAATTAATCATTTTTTAATGTCGAGTCTTGAAGGTTTATGAAATGACCAGGGAAAACCAACGAAAGCAATTACATCCGAGACATTTTTACTCGTCGACACAACCGAGCGGCAAATAAGGCGGTGGTGGAATTCCGGCTGTTTTAATCTCGACGGAACAAAAATTAAACAGAAATTATAGACCTGGTCATTCTTTTCTGTACGAATTTCAGGAGTTTCTAGATCGCACAGATAATATAGAAACCTCTTGATTAAAATTTGTATTGTATAACAAGAAATTAAAGAGAAATGATAGCAGTGGTCATTCTTTCGTGTACGAATTGAAGGAGTCCCTTGGTCGTGCAGATAATTTAGATACTTCTTGATCTAGTTTTATTATATGTCATGAATGATTTTGCTGTGTCTTGAAAGCTCTTCTCGTAATACTGGTTTTCACACTCAAAGACGATTGAAAGAGTTTCTAGATCGTACAAATAATAATTAGAAACCTCTTGATTAAATTTTTATTGTATAACAAAAATTAAAGAGAAAATATTACAATGGTCATTCTTTTCTGTTTGAATTTCAGGAGTTTCTTGTTCGTACAGATAATTTAGAAACTTCTTGATTTAGTTATTATTATATTTGTCATGAATGGCTTTGCTGAGTCTTGAAAGCTCTTCTCGTAGTACTGATTTACACATTCAAAGGCGACTGAATGTTCTTAATCGTGCAGATAATTTACAAACCTCTTGATTTACTTCTTAGCATATATCAGTTTGAATGGCTTTGCTGTGCCTTGAAAACCTCTGCCGCAATACTGATTTTCACATTCATGGACGAGGCTTTTGACAAAGCCCTCAGATATATGTAACAACTATTTTTTGCCATCTCGCTTCTCAATGACACTGGAAGATATAAATATGAATTTTTTATATCTTCGAATCCTACATTCTCATCTAATCATTGGAAACAGGTGGTCTGAAAATACATATAATAAGGATAATCTTTAAAAAGGTAAATTTGAAAATGTTTATACTGAAATGTTCCTATATTTCTGAATAGATCATCAATTGTAGAGCGAACCAAGATTTCTAAAAATTTTGAAACCGGTGGTCTCAGTATGTACATACCAAGATAATATTTTGAAAAAGGAAATTTATAAGTATTTGCACTGATGTGTTCCTATATATCTTTATAGAAGATCTCGTCTGACTAGTAGAGCAAATCAAGATTTCTAAAAACAATAAAAAAAAAATCCTTTTGCAATTTCAAGCAATATCTGGGTCGGTAATGATATAAACTGAAGAATTTGCAAATATTCTTGGATCTTTGGTACACACACACACACACACACACACACACACACACACACACACACACACACACACAAAGACGAGTGTCTGCGCAGACGAAGAGAAAAACAGGGACTGAATGAAAAGAATTTGTCATTGAGATTCTTGCACTTCAGTGGTTACGTCTCGCATCTGAGTTTTATACGTTGGGTATAATGATATATCTGCAGTAATGAGACTGCATATTTCTCTCTCTCTCTCTCTCTCTCTCTCTCTCTCTCTCTCTCTCTCTCTCTCTCAGAATCTTCGTACAATTGCGAATGTGGAACCTTTCTCTCTTCATTGCATATAATACTCCATAATGTTTTGAATGGCTTTCACTGCAAGAATGTGTTGTGTTCATTATGGAAATTCCATTATTATTATTATATATATATATATATATATATATATATATATATATATATATATATATATATATATATATATATATATATATATATATATATATATATATATATATATATATATATATATATATATATATATATATATATATATATATATATATATATAT
>NC_089771.1:2064831-2074831 GCF_040412425.1 Macrobrachium rosenbergii | reverse complement strand
TACCATAGGAGACTTAATGCCACACCTATATGTGCTTTGTATATATACCGTTGTAACATTTCATCTCTCCATATTTTTCCAGTGAACAGGGCACAGAAGGAAGTGCCTGAAATATATGGTTGCAACGTTCAAATAGTGTTTTATGGGCCTTCTTATCTTCATACTATACTGTAGTATTACAGTAAAGACATTCATATATATATATATATATATATATATATATATATATATATATATATATATATATATATATATATATATATATATATATATATATATATATATATAATATCACCAATATATCCCACCTAAGTAACATAAAACAAGTGACTGTCTCTTGATTTCCGCTCGCAACAACAATAACAATCCTTCATCCAGTGGATCATAACTTCTGGCAATGTTGCACCTTGTTTCTCGTCTAAGACTTAAGCTTAAGACTTAATCTTGCAAGGTATTTGGTGGCCTGCTTTCATTAAGTCTGAAACATTCTTTAAGGCTTAAGTGCAGGAGCGAGATTATGATAATGAGGCCCAGAGGCGAGACGCACCGCCCCTGAATTCTAATGGAAAATAGTCAGTCGTTCTGTCTGGTGAAAGAGGCGTTTCAGGGGTGTCTCCCGAGTCAGAAGTGTCACCGTTGAACGTTGAATGTAAGTTCTCTCAGTGGCTAACAGGCTCAAGAAGGTTTTATATATATATATATATATATATATATATATATATATATATATATATATATATATATATATATATATATATATATATATATAGAGAGAGAGAGAGAGAGAGAGAGAGAGAGAGAGAGAGAGAGAGAGAGAGAGAGAGAGAGAGAGAGAGAGAGAGAGAGGGAGAGAGATGATTACTGTGCTAGTTTTATTATTTAGATATTTAGAGGTGGAGTTTTATAATATAAAAAAAAATTGAAATAACGATAATGAATTTATAGCTATATTGATCAAAATAACATCAGGAGCTCCACGAAATGTAATTGCATTGTTTCACAACTTATATGAAGTGATCGACGTTTATAATTAGGTCGTAATTAAAGCCTATTACGTTAATTATTGTCGTATTAAGCATATTTTATTCTTACCTTAATTACTGCTTGGTTGGTATCTGTCGTTATTAGTAGCTATAAATTATGTTTACGAGACACTATTGGAATATAATGAATTTAAAATAATTAGGAAACATAACCCAACGTTTTGAGATTGAAGAATATACTAATTTCTGATACTGAAAAGTAAAGTCTTATTATAACATGAAACTAATTAAAGCTTGGATTTTATTACTTTGTATGGAATAGGTTATAGGATTTTATATTTTAACTCCATCTCATAATGGTTAAGAGCTTCCTCTACTCTCATTCAAATATACGTACACACACACACACTTACATTGCATTCACAGAAACACCCTAACGTTTATGACGCAGAGCTTAAGGATTAACCACCATAAGCAAACAACACATCTTCGTGTCCACTGTCACCGCCGAAAGTAATGTTACGGATTTGCATCACTCAGCTGGGAGTCTCCTTTGTGCCACCTTGCGTCCTGCAACGTCTCATTCCCCAGGCTTCATTGAGAAGCTTGTCATGGTTGGTGGATACTGCCTATCCAAGATGGGCTTCCTGTCTCATTTCGGGAATATAGTGTTTGGAAATAATTTGGTGCAATAATTTTGGGAAATAATACGGCAATAATTTGGTGCAATAATTTTGGGGCAATAATTTGGTGCGAAAATTTGGGGCAATAATTTTGTGCAATAATTAGTTGCAATAATTTGGATCAATAATTTGGTGCAACAATTTGGCAATAACTTCGTGCAATAATTTGTGTCAATAATTTTGTGAATAGTTTGGGGCAATAATTCTGTGCAATAATTTGGCGCAATAATTTGGTGCAATAATTTGGGAGCAATAATTTGGGGCAACAATTTGGGGGCAATAATTTGGTGCAATAACTTGGGGCAATAATTTAGTAAAACAATTTGGTGAAATAATTTTGTGCAATAATTTTGGGCAATAATTTGGTGCAAAAATCTGAGGCAACATTTTGGTGCAATAATCTTGGGCAAGAATTGTGACAATAATTTGGCGCGATAATTTGGCACAATACTTTTGGGAAATAATTCGGTACAAGAAGACGCCGGCCATTAAGTTTATAGCTTGATGAAAATTTCGGTAAATTGGACGGAGGTCAGGAAGGAACAAAACTGAAAAAACTGGCTTAACTGAAACGTCTACAATTAATAACAAGTAAAATATGCGTCGAAGTTTCTTCGTTGCAATCGAATTTTCTGTACAGCGTATAATCAAAGCCACGGAAAATAGATCTATCTTTCGGTGGTCTCAGTATAATACTGTATGAGCCGCGGCCCATGAAACTTTAACCACGGCCCGTTGGTGGCCTATTCTATATCGTTGCCAGAAGCACGATTATGGTTAACATTAACCATGAATTAAAAAAAAAAAAATGCTGAGGAGGCTAGAGGGCTGCAATTTGGTATGTTTAATGATTGGAGGGTGGACGATCATCATACCAATTTGCAGCCCTCTTGCCCCGGTAGTTTTAAGATCTGAGGGTGGACAGAAAAAGTGCGGATGGACAGACAAAGCCGGCACAATAGTTGTATTTTCAGAATACTAAAAATGTATTAATAGTTTGTTATTTTGATAGCAATTTCGGACCTTATGTTTACTGCGTCACTACTTAAATTTCTTACAGTCTTTTTCT
Organism: Macrobrachium rosenbergii; assembly: GCF_040412425.1. NCBI lineage: Eukaryota > Metazoa > Arthropoda > Malacostraca > Decapoda > Palaemonidae > Macrobrachium > Macrobrachium rosenbergii. Next base: position 2,072,096 of record NC_089771.1, on the reverse strand, counting down.
GGATATTTAATTTATATTATGTCATTTAATTACGATCTAGTATTAACAACTGGCACGTTGTTTTTTACTTATTTTATCTGAAAAAAAAAGAAATAGGTAATTAATATATCTTTTGGGGAGATCTCACATAAGCCTTCATTAGCAAGATCTTCCATACTTTACTTTCGTTTGGGTTTTTCACTTGAAGTGCCCGAGGGTTCCAGCTGATTTGCAAAGCCTACATTATTATTATTATTATTATTATTATTATTATTATTATTATTATTATTATTATTATTATTATTATTATTATAAGATATCCAGTTATATGTATATCTATCAGTGTCACTTCTGTGGGGTTTCGTATGTCAGTTATAATGCATTTAATGGTGATTATGTTCTTTCATGGAGGCATCAGTTCCCTTCTAAGTAATAAACATTGTCTTATTAAAAATATTTTCCCTTCTTTCCCCTCTCTAATGACTACCTGATATTTTCCTTCAGAAGCTTGCTATAAAAACAATAATATAAAGATATAATCCTCTTCTACCATCAGTTTAGATCTTCTCTTTCAAAACTCGCCACTAAGAAACCTTAAATCAAGCTCAGAAAACTAACAACATGAAGCAAAGAGCCTCTCTGAGAAATGAAATCAGTCTCCCGGACGAGGGAAAGAATCCATTCGGAAATAATGAGACGATACAAAGACAGGGGAACGAAGTGCAAACGGGGAAAGAATCTCCTCGGAGGAAGTTCTGAAAGATACACAAAGAATGCAATCAGTGAAGTTTGATTATTAGTTATGATTTCAGACGATTATTGACCAGAGAGACAGGTGGTTGTGGATGCGATACAGGTTGTTTACAATGAGTCATGCGTAAAGGCCGCTCTTCACTAAGTTAATACTTATTGTATCGAGGTTTTGCGTATGTATATATGATAATGCGATATAAATTCAAAAGCAATACATTGCATTTTAAAATATCATTGCAACAAGGTTAATTTTTTTATGCAAGTGTAATATGAAAGCTGCTTGTAAAATGAATGATAATAAAAGGCGAATTTAACAAGGGTTAAATTTTCATGCCACTGTAACATAATTGATGCATGTAAGGTGACTAATAATAATAATAATAATAATAATAATAATAATAATAATAATAATAATAATAATAATAATAATAATAATAATAATAATGCAGTGACGAATCCACAATTACATGACTGAAGAAGTATATGTAATAATAAAAACTCATTTGCATAGCTGCATAATTGTGGTTTTGTTTCTCCATTTTAAGACTCAAGTTACTATAAGTATTTCAGATAATAATAATAATAATAATAATAATAATAATAATAATAATAATAATAATAATAATAATAATAATAATAATAATAATAATCTAAAACCATCAGAGCACAGCACAAATCAATGCCAGTTAGAAGGACCCTTTTGTTGAAAGGCTCACCCTTACTTCATTTAAGCCTAATGATCAGAGTCGAGTGTTCGTCTTTATATCTGTCAATGGGACACCCTTTAATGGATTACGATATTCAGTTAACGAAAGACTAGAATGGAATAATGGAACCTAACGAGTTGTGAGTATTAATGGATGGTGAATGCTCAGAACATATTAATCAAGCTATATTGGTGATCTTTGTAAGAAGTGTTGGTTCTTCAACGGCAATCATCAGGATATGGATTTCTACACGAGTAGGTTTGCGTCAGATATTATTCGCATAACCAGATCAAGAATGAACTTCATAAATATAGACATCATTTCTTCACGCCATCCACTTTCAAAGATATGTGAATATTCTGTGTTCTCCTGTTCCCTAGGGTATCTCCTCTTATGTACTTTTATTTATCTTATTTCTGTAGCGTTCTGTCTATCATCTGTATTACAAATGGAAGGTACATCAGAATTAAAACTGAAAAAGGATATGTGTAACTTTACGAAGACAAATTTTTTACCAGAATAAAAATATAGTACTTTTCCTTCAGAATTCATATTCATCTTTTAAAGTAGATTGATATTGGGAATTTCTTATCGCAGCCTGATCTAAAGAATCAATCTTTTAGGGAACAGACGCCTATAGAAAACAATATCCCATCTAGACTCTCTGAGAAGTAATCAGACAAGTTCAGACAGCTCTCATTTCATATGCACTTCTACCATATCTTCAAGAAATAAGGCTTTTAAGTTTCTCTATGGCCACGAGTCGATTATCAGCTCCAATAACTTTCAGATACGTTTTTATAGTAAGCAATATTTGTTGGTAAAAATCGGTTGGGTAGTGGACAGGCATCATTTAAATTCTTGAGATAATGAAAAGGAGACAGCAGAATATCTATTGAAGTTAAGAGCATTTTTTCTGCTGAAACTTTATCATCATGACTTCTAGTGGAAAAAATCAGTTATCTTAGTTAACGCTGTATTTAGAGGTTGGTAATTTTTACCTTTTTTTGTGTATTTAAGAGTTAAATTCATCGGAAGACAGCATGAATGATTATGAATAATATTAGAATTACGAATAATATCAGAATACTTTCCAATAATAAAGCCGTCAATTTTATTTGCAAATTCCAGCGGCATTAATATTCAGACTACATAAGTGTTTAAACCTTTTGGTTCCTACCCCCACCTTTAAATAGAAATCATGACTAAGATTACTTTTGCATTATACCATGCTGATATAAAAATAATTCTTATAATTATTGAATATTCATTGAGCGATCACGACTTTAAACGTCTCTCGAATGAAAATTGTACTTAAAAGTAATATAAGTAAAAAGGTTACTAGTCTTCATCTTCAGAGAACTATCCTTTGAATAAGTCATTCTGTAATTCTTCCTTGTCATCTACTTCTAAGAAATCATAAAGAGAGAGAGAGAGAGAGAGAGAGAGAGAGAGAGAGAGAGAGAGAGAGAGAGAGAGAGAGAGAGAGAGAGAGAGAGAGAGAATGAGAGAGAGAAGGAATATGAGAGAGAGAGAGAATGAGAGAGAGAGAGCCTATTAGAGAGAGAGAGAGAGAGAGAGAGAGAGAGAGAGAGAGAGAGAGAGAGAGAGAGAGAGAGAACATGGGTTTGTTTCTACGCAGCGATAGAGAGAGAGAGAGAGAGAGAGAGAGAGAGAGAGAGAGAGAGAGAGAGAGAGAGAGAGAGATGCTACAAGAATGAAAGAACATATCCATGTCCCTATGCAGCGAGAGAGAGAGAGAGAGAGAGAGAGAGAGAGAGAGAGAGAGAGAGAGAGAGAGAAACCTTTCTCCTCAAGTTTTGAAAAGAATGCAATAAATCATTTCTCCACTGCTCCAAAATTATTGCATGAAAGAAGAGGGGCCACTCAGACTGTGATATATTTTCCATTGTCTCCTAAATGGCAGATTTTCCATCCGTGCATTGTAATAGTCAACAACGAATATATTTCTTTCTTCCTGGGAAAACTGTACTGGAATCGAGGAGAATATTAAGAAACCGATGTCTTCATAATTTAGAAGGTAGAGGAGACGTTTTTATTATTCCAGGGGAAAATTAGTTTTCTTATCACTGTATTACTGTTTTCAAATGATTTCCTTCTGGGGAAATGATTACTATAAGTGCCTTTTAATGAATTAGTTCCTTTATCACTTTATTACTTTTTGGAATAATTTCATTTTGGGGGAAATTTTACTATTAGTTCTTTTAAGTGAAATATTTTCTCTATCACTTTGTTACTTTTTTGGAATAATTTCGTTTGGAGGGAAATATTACAATAAGTTTTGCTAAATTAATTATTCCTCTCCTTAAATGATTTATTAATTATGTGTTTTTTATACTGAACATTGATGTATTAACGAATAATTGACTTTAAAAATATATGGTTTTTGACAATAATTGACATATGTGTCATAGGAAGGAGCACCCAGATTTAACAAAAGCCAATCATTGCAAATAAATACATTGTGAATTAAAACCAATATAGTTACGCGGGTGAGGTTTATGAGTTCTAAAAACACTCGAGTATCACCTTTCAGCAAACTCTCATTTGGGTTGGATTCTTTTCAATAAACTACAATATTTTGTGAATATTGGCTTGATTTGTCTCACGAGGTACCTATGGTGACTGTGAGTCATATATAATAAATAGAATTACATATGAACAAAAGTAGTTCATATTTTAATTACTCTTCTGACAGTATTCCTCTACGCAAGAACCATAAATTTAAATAACTCCATCTAAACCTAGTTCAGAATTGACAATATGAAGAATGCACGTGCATTTGGTCAATAACAATGCAGTTCCATGCCCTCATCAGTAAACACCATTTGAGGATAGCGAGAGAATTCCTTGGACTATCCATCTCATTTGCTAATCTCATTAATATTGGATCTGCCCAACTTGATATGAAGAGATGAACAACGCTTGCTTGATGAGAGAGAGAGAGAGAGAGAGAGAGAGAGAGAGAGAGAGAGAGAGAGAGAGAGAGAGAGAGAGAGAGAATAGTATTTAAGGGCAGCCAGCAAAGGCAACAGTTTTCCCTCAAAAAAAGGATAAATTTGCTTTCAAAAATATTTCTTTGCAATGCAATGTCCTTCAAAGATTAAGATTATAATTTATGTACACCTCTCTCTCTCTTTTTATATATATATATATATATATATATATATATATATATATATATATATATATATATATATATATATACACACACATACATACATACATGCATACATACATACACACTCATATTGACAAATGACAGAACCACCGATGCAAATCATTTTCACACTGGATTATCACGGAAGATCGCATAACTAACCTGAGGTAATTTTTCAAACAGGGCAATGTGCTTTCAAGAACACAAATACTTACTTAATGGTAATCCATCCCACTGACTTTTGAGAACATAATCTTATAACACATAATTCTAAAGATTAATGTCCCCGAAGTTACTGAATGATTTTGAGGAGAGAAAAACTTTTGACGCTGCAGCGTATATTAAGTGTTGATGAATGTGGAGAGTTCGAAGTCGAAAGGAAAAGTAATATATGAAGTTTGTATTTTATAAAGAAATATAATGTTAGAGTAAAGGAATAAAATTTGGTTCAGTTGAATTCATGAATATTTATCTGTTTGATTTGATGGTGTAAGATTTTGTTTTTGTTTTTGGGGATGATATATATATATATATATATATATATATATATATATATATATATATATATATATATATATATATATATATATATATATATATATATATATATATATATATATATATACTGCTTAATGTTTCAGTGTTCGAATGATATCAGGTATGTGATTCTATCAATTTCTTTCCTTGTTAAAGTGACCTATTTCACATTTCACACGTAGACACAGTTGAATCACCCGCCAAAAGAGATATAATTAGGCGACAGAGAGAGAGAGGGAGAGAGACAGACAGACAGACAGACAGACAGACAGACAGACAGAGAGGAGAGAGAGAGAGAGAAAACGTGTCCCCAAAACACAACTTCCCCTCAATAAAGCCTCAGCGAAGACCCTGAAGGTCTAGGCGCCAGGTAACACAGGTCCTAATTACCTCCATCACACTGAGTGGTCTTTTGATGAAGCCCATCCCAAACGATTTTATCCTCCGCTTTTTTAACAAAGGGCTTTCGGATGGCCTCAAGCAATCTCGGTTTAATGAGAATTTGCCCCCAGGGCAATGAGGGAGCTATGAGGGGGGAATAAAGTTTTTTTTTTTTTTTTTTGGCAATGCTTGGAAATTGGGAGAAGAAACATTTGCTGTGATCGTGGTCATTGCTTTGCTCATGTCTTAATTTTAATCCTAAAAGGATGTTTTTGCACTTATTTGTCTTGTCTGAAGGCTACTGGTTAATATATATATATTTTTAAATCATATATCACTTCTGTGTCTGTCATCTACTGAAGTTACTTGTGGAGGACAATGTTTGGAAATTGGTACATAATATGTATTATGAACGTGTTCATCGGTTGGCTGATGGATTAATTTCAATTCGTGCTTATTTAATGGGAGATTATGCCTTATTTATCTTGTCTTATGGCTATTGGCCTATAATTCTTAAAACAGTTATATATCATTTATGTATCTGTCATCTGGTTAATAATTTTTTTTTAATGATATGTCACTTATGTAACTTTCATCTATGGAAGTTACTCACTATCAATGTGTTTTGAAATGGAATTAAATACTTTTTAAAATTAGCTTTAAATAAATGTTTTTTTTATTATTATTCATCTTTTCATAAGGCTAGTGGTTAATCATTTAAAAAGATTATGTATCACTTAATTCACATGTCGTCTATCGAAGTTACTCGTTGTCTGTACGTTTTGGAATGAAAGTAAACTGTGCCTTTGCTTTGTTCATCTTACCTTAAGGCTACTGGTTAATCATTTTTAAAAAATTATATTTCACTTATGTTTCTGTCATCTATTGAGGTTACATATTATCAGTATGTTTTGAAATGAAATTAAATTCTTTCTTATGTACAGGTATTAGGTTTTTGTTTTATACAATTTTTGTACCTTCATGTAATTAAATTGCTCTTTATCAGCAAGCTTCAGAATAGATTATAAAAAATAGTATAAACATTTTTACTTTTATTGTAAGAAGTCTTATTAAGCAATTACTTAGATAGGTATTTATTACTTATCTATCTGCAATCTAGTGGAATTACTTATTATCTGTTATTATCTAAACAAAATTAAATCATATCCTGTGACATTTTTCCTTTTATTGTAATAAAACTTTCTATAAAATTCATAAATATTTCCAGAACTTGCAATAAATTATGTTGTTACTTTGACTGGCAAATCTTATCACTGTTTTATTCTCATTTTCTGTACCCTACCCTTTTAAACTATTTAATATTTGCAAAGTTAATCATTTTGTATAACCCTCCCTGATTACCAAAAATCAGTTATTTTCTTACCCCTAAAATAATTCCCCAACAGACAACATAATTTGAAGTCAACACTTACCGCATTTAAAGGTCACGCTCTAGGTATTTAAATCCCTGGCCATTCTAGCATTTCCCCGGCAGTTGTCAGTCACGCTTGCTGAAGTTTTTCTATCTGAAATGATAAGACACTAATTAATATACCTAAAAGCTATTTTATTATTATTATTTACCTTATTGTTTGATTGTAACTACTTACACTAATTACCCATAAAACCAACACTTTTCCTTATACTTACTAACGATATTTTCAAAGATTCACTTTCTGTCACTTAGGTAACACGGCCGCAAACATCTCTCACAACAGCGATAGAGT
>NC_089771.1:2049831-2059831 GCF_040412425.1 Macrobrachium rosenbergii | reverse complement strand
AATGACATGTTATCTTCAAAAGATACTCCCATGTTTATAGCAGCACCTTTAACTAATCTTCTCACGTGAGAATCGTCAATTTTGAAAATAGTTCGTAATCCATCCCAATTAATTCTGTGGTCTAAATTAAACTATGAGCTACCAAAGCGCTCCCCCGTGCATGGAGATCATAGGCCCTTCTGTGTTCCCTTAATCTTACATCCAGTCCCCTACCACTCTCCCCGTAGTAACAACCATTGCAATCATGGCATGGAAACTTGTAAACACCGTTGTTTCTCTTGGTGATGTTATTATTCTTGGTAAGGGCTTTTGCCAAGGTGTTTTTATAGGTATAAACAATTTTTATATCCTTTTGGTATTTATTCATATAATCGCCCACTCTTGAGACTTCTTCCTCAAAGGGTAATGATACATGTTTCTTGTTATTCATTTCCTTATTAACATGACCTAAATAAAACCTCCTTTTAGCCCGGCTGATGGCGTCAGTAATAAAATGTTCCGGGTACTTGAAGGACCTAACGGTGTCTACGACATGGGAGAGTTCTTCGTCTAGAAATTCTGGGTCGCATATACGGAGTGCTCTTAAAACAAAGCTAATAATAACATTCCTTTTAACTTGCTGTGAGTGGTGGGAAAAGTAATGAATATAATTTTCTTTGTTAGTAACTTTTCTAAAAACTGAAAATTTGTAAGTTACTGTTTACATATCTGAGAATTAGAACATCTAAGAAAGAAATCTTGCCATCAACCTCTTTTTCAACTGTAAATTTTATAGAATCGACAACGTTGTTGGCAGTATTCAGTAAGCAACCTAAAGCTACGTCGTCGCCGTAAAAAATAATAAATATATCGTCTACATATCTCACCCACAGAGCAGGCTTGCAGGTTGGGTTACATTTCTTTAATATTTCAACTTCTATGAGCTCCATGCATAGGTTGGCTAAAACTGGTGACAGTGGTGAAACCATATAAACACCAGCTTTTTGTTAGAAATATTCACCATTAAAAGTGAAAATAGTACAATCAACACAGATTCTAACCAAGTCGAGAAATTGGTCGCAAGGAATAGGAAAGCTGATAGTCCCTTCTTCGTGTCTTTTCTTTAAATTTTCCAAAACAAAATCAAGCATTGGAACATTCGTAAATAAAGAGGTGACATCGAACCAACGCAAGAAATATTCAGGATTCTGTTGCTTCTCTCGGCGAGACCTTTGAGTGATATGGGGAGCAGCGTTTCTGAACAGAATGTGTTCACAATACTTTTTTTTTTTTTTTTTTTTTTTGGGTGAGCTTGCGGTTGGGGCAGTTGACGGTAGAAATGTTACAGTGGTATATAGATTTTTTTTTTTTCAGAGGCCGCGTTCTTCGCTTAAAGTGCTGTGCTGCTGTGAGATGCTAGAAAATTTGTACTTAACTACTGATATGTTAGGTGAAAAGGATATTTTCTTGTGGTTTTTTGCAGAATTTAGAATTTCGTAATCATCTTAGGAGAATAGTTATATATATATATATATATATATATATATATATATATATATATATATATATATATATATATATATATATATATATATATATATATATATATATATATATATATATATATATATATATATATATATATACATTAATTCTTGTGTGTGTATTTACACACATTAATAGGCTTTCTCAATACGTTCACAAAACAGATATTTTCCACACTCAAGAAACGATACCAGCCGTTTCCCATTAATGAAACATTCGCAAGCTTTCCCAAAGCATTGAAGCCTATTTAACCTTCACACTTTTCGTCCATTATTATTATTATTATTATTATTATTATTATTATTATTATTATTATTATTATTATTATTATTATTATTCATTTTACTCATTTTTAGATTCTTATTACTTGTATGAGAGAGAGAGAGAGAGAGAGAGAGAGAGAGAGAGAGAGAGAGAGAGAGAGAGAGAGAGAGAGAGAGAGAGAGAAGAAAGTGTTATTTTTTTTCATCATACTGTATAATTTTATGTTAATTACAGTTTTACATTTATTTTTATTCCTATTTTCGTGTTTATACCTGATTACATTCATTTATGTTTTTATGCATCAGTCTCTCTTTTTATTACCTTTATTTTTATATTTACTGTTTTTATTTTATTTCTCTTTAATTTTATAACTTTCTCCTTTTTACTTATGATATTTATTTTACAATTTTACTCACTCTGTTTTATTTACAATATAATTATTAGGGAAAACTTGTCAAATATCCATATCTGAATGTTTAACAATAATGAAATATTTTGAATATTCATTATTTTTATCTTTAATGTTTATTTTTTCTTCTTTATCTTTTACCATCTTCTTCTCCCATTTTCTTTTTATCTATTTGACCTTATTTACCATAAATTTGTATAATAAAAATAAAACAAAACTTACTTTCTCTCTCTCTCTCTCTCTCTCTCTCTCTCTCTCTCTCTCTCTCTCTCTCCAAAACACTCGCATTTGATAATAACCAAATGACAATTCTCGGACACGACTAACTGGACAAGCACCACGGTTGAGCTATATCAGGTTAGCTGACGCGCAGGGTACCTGTCTGACAGTCGACGGCGCAGCATGACGTCACGCGTTAGGCGGGGAGGGAAAGGAGGAGATACAGAGTACGAATCAGGCAGAATGTTCTTGTTTGTCAATGAAGTTGAAGATCATTTCTTGAGGCTAACACCGGGCCTATACACCTGGGATTTCTTTATTTGACCTCGGGGCACTGACAGACCATAAGCACATTAACTTACTCACACTAACTTTCCCTTCAAAACACCCTCCCTTACTATGGACTTTCTTCAGTCAGTTGTAAATCAGAGCACCAGACAAACGTCCAAGAACATACAGGGAAGGAGTTTTGTGGGAATTATCCCTATAATAGTAATTGTGCAGTTTACGGATGCTTTAATAATAGCAGAAATCGCTCAGATGTTCGATTTTTTAGATTTCGAAGAGACGACGAATTTAGGAAGAAATGGATAAAAGCCTGCCGTCGTGCTGATAAGGTCAATACCAACAATGCACTCGTCTGTTCAGCACATTTTACTGCAGAAGACTATATCGATGACATGAAGTCTCGATTGCTTGGTATTGAAAGCCCAAGAAACAAAAGGCTGCTGAAAGCACATGTAGTACCATCATTGAATCTTTACACCCAAGGTAAGTCCGGTTGTGTCGTTAAAAAATCCTGCTTACATGTGCATACCTATTTGTATATATTACGCACAGTCACATTCTCTCTCTCTCTCTCTCTCTCTCTCTCTCTCTCTCTCTCTATATATATATATATATATATATATATATATATATATATATATATATATATATATATATATATATATATATATATATATATATATATATAATATATATATATACATATATTCACACACGACACACACACATGCAGACACACTTATACACATAGTGCGTATGTGTGAATTGTTTTTGTTAGTCACATTCAAAAATTCATATAATTTTCCTTTCATTTCAAAAGATTGCGGTTTAACTAAAAACTCTGAAGATGGATTCAAGAGAGCAGAAAAGCGAGGGATGAAAAGAACTGTGGAAGATCTTCTGGAAGATGAAAGCGTAGCATCAGTAGACAGACCAAGTACTGTTGAAACAGAAGAGAACCCAGCTGCAATTGAAGAAAATATTTTGGTAACTCATTTAGAAACCGTAGGAGGTATGCCTGTTAGCAATAGCATCGAAAACGATAATTTTGCATTGTCACACGACTTATGTAAAAGGGAAATTTCAAAGTTAAAAGAAAAAATACAGATATTGGGGGCAGAAATCAAATCTTTGCAAGCCCAAGTGCAACATCTCAAGGAAAGGGATGACATTAATATTAAAGTTCAGATAGAAGATATTTTAAAACCACTTTTCAGTATGACTCAGATAGATGCACTTTTAAATAAAAAGAAATCCAAGCATTGGACAGTAGATGACATATCGTCTGCTTTTACCTTAAGAAGTATAAGTCCAAAATGCTATAGTTATTTGCGGGATATGAAAGGGTTTCCTTTCCCTTCAACAAGCACCCTTAATGAGAGAGCTGGAAATTTTCCTTGCGAATCAGGTGTATTAACGTCAGTTTTGTCTTTGATGAAAACTAAAGCTGAAACTTAGACTGTAAAAGAGAGGCTTGCGGTAATGCCATTTGATGAAATGAGCATCACAAAACAGTATAGTTATGATAAGGGAATGGACAGACTATATAAACCTCATGGAAAGGTTCAGGTGATAATGATTAGGGGTTTAATTGGTAAATGCAGACAACCGATCTTTTATGATTTTGATAAATCTTGCGTACATGAAATGTTGATGGGAATAATTGAGGCAGTAGAGAATGCTGGGTATTCTGTGATTGCAATCTTGCATGATCTTGGGCCAAGCAATGTAAAATTATGGAAGCACTTCGGGATAGACCCAATAAACTGTAAGCGTGTGTCAGTCAAAAATCCGTGTCACAATAGGGAAATATTCTTATTTGCAGATGTCCCACATATGATAAAATTAATAAGAAATCACTTCATAACTAAAGGGTTTTGTTTTGAAGATGGAACGCTGATCTTTGATTCTTGTGTTAGGGAAATGCTAAGTAATACTCATACAGAATATGGTCTAGATTATAAGATCAGTGAAATTCATCTAAACTTACAAAACAATGACCTTCAACGAGTTAAGTATGCTGTACAGCTGATGTCAAACAGCTGTGCTAAGTCTGTTGAGTATTTAGGAGAGAGGACTGCTAGAAAGCAAAACTGGAAGGATACTGCACAATTCATTTCAATGGTTAACGATTGGTTCGATCTTATGAATTCATCTAATATGATTGGAGACGTTAAATCACGAAATGCTTATGGAACTGACTTAAAAAACCAAAAAAATCTTTTGTGTAAAGTCACTGATGTCATGACAAAAATGCGAGTATGCAACGCAAGGTCAAGCAATCTTTATAGTTTTCAAAAGGGAGTCATTTTATTATGTCACTCACTTATGGGCCTATACGAGATGTTAGCCAGTGATTATGATGTTGCATATATATTGACTAGAAGGCTAAACCAGGACGTATTACAGCATTTTTTTGGATGTTGCAGACAGATGAGTGGACCTCATGATCATCCCGGTCCTGTAAGCTATAAATATAGAATGAGAAAGCTGCTTCTGGGAAAAAATGTTGCCCTAATCAGCAATAACACAAACATAAATAAAGAGCATGAAAATAGTGATTGCTTAACAAATGAGTTAGCATTAACGAATGCAACAAACAATGTGAGAAATTATAATGACCGCGAGCTTGCATTAGAGATTTGCCTAACTAGCCATATTTTCAAAAATTCGGAATTAGATATAGAATGTGAAACTGATATTGCAAAAAATTTAGGTGACGACATGGAAGATTTGACAGCAGATCCGAGTAACACAAAATTGATAACTGATGTCATAGAGGAAGAAAGTTTGCGACATATAGGGGGTTACATAGTGAAAAAATTTTCGATGAAGTATCCGCATTTAGGTCACAAAGCGGCTGCCAGTCAAAGTGACAAAAATTCCTGGGTTAAAAAGATTAACAGAAGTCAACTGCATTTACCGTCTGAGGCCTTTTTTTCACACTTAAGTTTCATGAGAGAAGTCTTCAAAGCCATTCATGGCGAAAGTCTTAGGGAGGGAAAACATTGTATAAAAACGCTAGCCTCGGAAATGAAATTAGCCATAAATGAATCTAAAATTAATTCAGTGGGCTTTCATCTCCCAGATGATGTAATTAATTTTTTTGCCAAGCTGTGTGTATTTTTTAGAATAAGATATCTGAATAAAAAGACATAGAAAGAAAGAAAAATAAATTATGCAATAAAATGGAAAATAAGCTTAATAAGATTAAAAAATAAATTATTTTGTAAGAATTAGTTAATTTTTCTAGTAGAGTAATATGCACTGTTTTTAAAGTTCAGAAACATGGCTTTGATGTTTTTACTCAATAATGTTGTTAGATAATAAAGTTATATTTCTAAGTTATATCTAGTTTTCAGACCCTTTTCATGAACCAAGATACTTTTGTAAGTAAGAGTAGATTATTTTTCGATTAGAGTACTATGCACTGTTTTTAAAGTTCAGAAATATGTCTTTGATTTTACTCAATAATGTTGTTAGTGGATAAAGTTTTATTTCAAAGTTATATCTAGTTTTAATACCCTTTTCATGAACTAAGATAAAATAAATTGTATGTATGTATGTATGTATGTATATATACACACACATACCTACATGCATACATACATACGTACGTATATGCATGTACTGTATATGTATATATAGGAAAAAGGAAACTGGCAACTCGCTGCAGGAAACTGGCAACCCACTGAAGGACTCGTGACGTAGTGCGCAGATCGCTTGAATTTTGGAAAACAAATCGGTTAACCTGATATAGCTCAACCGTGATCCGCAGCATCATCTTTTTCCTAAACTCTTAGAATTAAGATTCTCCAAAGTTTGTTCTTTTAAATTATCGAGAAGTTGAAGACAGTTTTCTCTCCTCTGTTAATAATTTTGTGGGTTCATGCCTTAATACTTTGTACAAAAAGTGAGTCTCTTGCAAAATTTCATCTTTCTTTGAGTCACCTTTTGGATTTAAGCAAAATGTTGGCTGGAAAACAAATTAAGTATACCTTAGTTTTCCCAGACCACTGAACTGATTAACAGCTCTCCTAGAGAGGGCTGGTTCGAAGGATTAGATGTATTTTATGTGGCTAAGAACCAATTGGCTACGTAGCAACGCGACCTACAGCTTATTGTCGAATCCGAACCACATTATAGCGAGAAATGAATTTCTATCACCAGAAATAAAATCCTCTAATTCTTCATTAGCCGGCAGGAGACTCGAACTCGGGTCTAGCGAATGCTAGTCCACAACTCTACCGACTTACCCAACGAGGAATTAATGTGGGCTGAAAAATTATTGTGAGCTTCAAGCCTGACGCAATATCTGTTTAACGGGAAGATATTGGATTTATCTTCCCTGCCTCGGAGGAGAAAGAGTTAAGAGTGGATGGTCTTCTGAGATAATATCTTCCAAAGAGTAACACAATAAGGTGTAAGAAAGGAAGTGATACCACCTAATAAGCAGCAAACTGAAATATTCGGCCAAAAGAGTAATTCATATAAGATGTCAATTTCAGCAGTGCACAGGCTGAAGGACTTCCAGTGAATAATAATTTTTCTTCACCTTAGATGTAAACAGGAAAAATCCACTGATAAACGCGAGGAAAAGAGTATTCCATTGAAAAGACATCATAAAACATAGTTCATGAATATATTGATTTTAGAACATTTTTATGTGAAATTTTTCTCATGAAATATATTTTTAGAGTGATGGTGACTCTCGTAAGTACACAATACGAACAATATTGCATTACATGAACCATCTATCTCTTTATCTGGGCAAGTAATTGCTAATTCTTCTGTCGAAGACATTACAAAATCAATAACCTTTTCCCTTACTTTTTTGCAGGTTTACATCGTAGATACCATCGATCTCTTTATTCTGGGAAGAAATTACTAATTCCCTGTACAAGGCATTATACAATCAGTAACCTTTTTCCTTCTGTTTTCTCTTTCTTGTCACGACAAACTTTACGCACCTTCAGTTTACAATTCCATTTACCTCCAAGATCCCAGCGCAAATCCTAATAGATGCTGAGCACTTCGTTCAACTAAGCACTTTGGAAAAGCGACTCGTAAAGATTCACGACCCGAAAACGAAGAGGAAGAAGAAGAAGCAGCAGCAGAAGCGATAATGCCCGGATGAGCATCACCATCATCCCGAAGCCGTGCAGAGGTACTCGAATTCTCTAATGGATTCAGAGCTAGTCTCTCGGTGCATTAGATTAATATCTGTTGAGAGATACGACGCTGTATGACATTTCTGCAGCGGGGATAGTGAAAGAGTCTCGTTATCACAGTTTTTTTCTGAGTGAGTCTGAACGTACTTGTGAGGAAATATTCTTTATTTACCAATGTCCAAGGACTGAATTAGCAATGATTTCTGTGTGTATATAAGGCGAAATTAATTTAAAATCACCGTGAATTTATCAAATAGGAAAAAGTTTTGAAATAAAAGCAAACATGGCTTAATTAGAACAAAATATTAATTTTTGCGTAAATATTTTCACTGGAGGTAGCACATTCTAAATAGAATTTTTTTTCTTTCTGGCAAACTAAGTATTTGAAGACGCAAAAATATCTAGTTTAGAACAGTCAAGTTCTCAATTATTTGTCATTAAATAAATTTTTTTCCTAATTATGGTGAAGACATCCTAAAGAATTTTGACGAAAGTAAAAAAAAAAAAAAAAAAAACGAGTGTTTAAAAAAACGTTTTAATGCACAGGTGTTTAGCTATACCTACTGGAAGCATTAATTCTTTGCAAAAATTATTCAGTTAGATTTAAAAGTCATATAAGAGTGCAAAAAGCGTCGGATTAATCTAGGGGATCAATTATGCCTGTGACATTGATTAAAGGCAAAAAGGGGTATTCTTTTTCCTCTCTTGATGTTCAATGTATTTTGTTTAATAGATATTTTACCCCACCCTCCAAAAAATTAACATTTCTATCCGAAATGTTCTCGTTAACAGTGTTTGTTTTTCAAATGTGAAATGAAAATATCTTGATAGACTTAGATTTTGTTTTTGAAAAACTAAACCGCTAAAATAACTTTTCTAGTTCTTATATGGCTGGCCGAAAGGGTTTATATAATAATAAAGACATTAAGTCGTATTCAAAGAAATACAAACCCCTATAAGTTTAGTACCGGAATACAAAAAGGAACTTTGAAGACTTCAGCTCTAAATCAGTGATTGAAATACAGGTCTTCGGTAATTTCAGATTCTATATTCTTAGACATTTTTTTTTTTTACATTCATAGAAACCTGTGTTTGTGCATGTGTGTGTTTGCAGGATGTTTCAGGAGCGTCTTTGAACACCGCTGAGCAAACTTTCTTTTATAGAAGTGAAGTTGAATGCAAATTTAAAGCTGTGAATATTATTGTTTGTGTGGTGTGCGTAGCAAGGAGAACTGAAAGGGTACTGAATAACAAAATAAGAAGCAATGGTCTATAAGTTACATATATACGTATTTTTTCTAAGATGGTTTGTCCATGTGAAGAAAATGGAAGTGTACATAACTCTTAAGTGTTAGGAGAAAGGTAGAAAAGCGTATATAGAAATATATTAATTATATTCCTGAAAATCTCAAAAGAATTCCCATCATTCCTGAATAAAAGAAATATTATTGGCTCTATTATAGATTTGCAATCAGTGTTTAATGTTTACATAAGAAATCAATGGAAATTCATCAAAACTACTCATATCACAATCTATTGAATTTGAGGGATTGCAGTCTGATAGTCTAACAAATATGAACGATCTGAAATTGATATGTTCCAGTGACAATTTATATATATAAATTATTGTTGTACAGACACAATTGGGTTCATTTGTGATAGACACATTGTGAAAGATTAATTTGTCTTAGCAGTTTTCAGTAGGAAATTTATGTTTATGCAAGATATTACAACCGCAAAATCTGCATTTAGAATGTAAAAGAAGGCAACGTACAGAAAATTAAGCCTGATTGCAAGCGTAAGTTAAACTGTAAAATAAATAATTCATTACAGAAAACAGAATAGTGTTTGTTGTATGGCAATCGTCTAAGAAAAAGTCTTGCTTATGATTAAGTAATAAAATGACTCAACATTTTTCACCAGTATATTTCACCTGTATAAATACTTAATAGTCATTTCCGCTTTGCAAAATCAATCAAATAAACTTTTTAAATAATGGTGGGGAACGGAGGTTACACTGATAATTATTTTCATAAAAAAAAACAAATATTTCCTAAATCCTTTTTGATACTGACTGTAGGTAGTTAGGTGGAATAATTTCGCATCGTTACTTGCTTTTCTTAGT
>NC_089771.1:2029831-2044831 GCF_040412425.1 Macrobrachium rosenbergii | reverse complement strand
TTTTTGATATCATAACTACTTTCTCGTCCGTTATCATTACACAAATCACCGTTTTTTCTTGGTTAAAGGCGATGCATTAGGACATAAATTATTCCTTTTTCCCAAGAAATTCTCAACCCTCAAAAGCAGAATACACGAATTTTTGCAAGTACATTAATTTTCCGATGAATCAGAGAAATAATGTTTATATATTTACAAAATAAATTATAACTAAAAAGAGATAAATGCAGAGAAATAGATCTTCTTTAATAAAAGTGTCCATATTTTTGTCCCAGGATCAGTCAACAAGAAAGCTCTATACTCAAAGGCTTGAAAAGGATTACAAATTTCCCCACATGAAAATACATCTGGTATTCTGTTTTTGAACCTTTTTTCTTGCTAGATAGAAGAATTTATCACTCTGAAGTCGATATCTCACCATCAAAGTAAAAACTACCCTCAATAAATATTTTGAAATAGGAAAATAGGAAGGAATTGATACATAAGCCTGACTTAATCTCTGGTCAAATATTCATGAGGCTATTCGTCAGATAAGGGAGTTTGTTGCTGCTATTTCTAGAGTGTCTCCAAAATATTTATCAGCAAAATTATGGACGTTCTAAAATCATCAGAAAACATAAAACCTTGTAAAAATATTAAAGATATTATTTCCAACTGACTTTGAAGACGTACTGTATATTTAAATTGTGCAACGAAATCAGAAATTTAAACGAAATATAAATGAAATGTTATAAATTGTAACTTTTTTACTGGTGAGTTAAATTTAGTGAAATATAAAATTGCCTTTGTATGTTTTATATCTGATTACAAGAAAGACAGCACTATCTTGTAAACATTAACAAACGTCATTCATCATTATGAAATATAATGTAATGTGATCTAATGTCCCCTTCTTGTAAGGCTTAGTGAAATATAAAATTACCTTTATTTGTTTTAATATCCCTGATGACAAGAACAGAACTGCTCAGCATTCAATAATAAACGTTATTGAGTATCCGATTAATATTTCATGTTCAGATATGGCGTGGAATTCTTAGCGCTGGACACACTGCAAATATTTCTCGCAAATGTTCCTCTGGAAAATCGAGAAGTGCATTTTTCGTTGCTTAATATTCTTGTACCTTCTTCTGTTCGCAGTCTTCAAGATCGTCGAAGGAAGAAAGAGGATTATGCTAATGGGTTTCATTCAGGGAGAGCACCTTGCATAAAATGGGTAAAAATATCGTCTGAAATGAACAGCTAACTTCTTGAACACTTGAAGAAGGTATATGCTTTTATTCATTTCGCAATGTTGGTGATTATGGAAACAGAAATAAAAACAAGAGGCTTATGCCTTGTTTAGAATAATTTAGAAACTCACAGTTCTGTTTATAGACTTTTCTAGAATGAACTTTTTTTTCTTTTACCCTTCCGAGTGACTCCCACAATAATTCTATAAACACTCTGAAACACGATTTGTCGTCAAGAGGAAATATTGCATAAATACAAACTGAGGATAGACCTGTGCATATACATGAATGATTTTTACGTGTAAATGCTTACACTGCATAAATCTCTGACTTCAAAGCAGAGAAATACTCGGCTCAACTTTTCTTTTTTTAACTGCTTCTTATTGCCGACTCGCCTCTAGAGTTTGACAGTTTGTTCTTTCCCCAACAATAAAGATTTCTAAAACGTTCCATGATTCTTGCTATGAAATTCGAAGTTGAACAGAGCGCTTTCAGGAACCTGTTCTATTCCTCTTTTCAGTATATATTTTTAGACATAAATTATTTGTACCCATACATAAGTGGGGGTTTGTTTCTCCATTCTGAAACTTGTGTAAGGTCTGACTTTACACCAGAAAATTATTAGAAAAAAATCATGCCAACTATTAACAAGTCTTCAATTAAAGCATAGGGAGACATTCTCCCTTGATAAGTGGATGGTGAACTCTGAAACAGTCATATAGATTTTCATTATAACTTACTCATTAGAATCTGGAGCATTCCACCTAAAACTATGTATGTATGCAAATATAAATTTCTGACTCACATCGTGATCGAACCCAGGTCTTTCAATTGAAAGGCAAGGACGCTGCCAACTGAACTACACAAGTCATACAAGAAGTTGGAACATAAGTACCGCTGTACCTAAGGCTTTTACTTAAGCAGGCTTACTGCTTTGCACATGAGCGAGTTTGACCCAACTTCCCGACGCAGCAGTGACACAATTTACAGCTTTCCACTCGAATTATCCCTTTTGAGTAAAATGAGAGAAGTAATCCACACACAGTCAATTTATTTCTGTTCTACACGTGATTATGTGTTAATTACTTCCATTGTATGCATATATCTTTGCATATATTATAAGAGGCCTCTTTCAGAATACTTCATTAAATAAAATATAAAGCACGCGACTGTTTGTCCGTATGTATTTTTATTTCATGAGATCTCTTTTACCGTATACCTCATTGTATCAAATGGGAAGTTTACCTCCAATTTTCATTAACAAGTTTCGCGTAGGAGATAAAAGTTTCCCGTAAAATTTTACTCACTTTGAAACGCTGCTTTGACGTTTATAACTGATTCGCCAAACCTTTCATCAAATTAATTTGACGAACTTTTATACCCTTCATTCAAGCTCGGTCGCATGAATCCAGCCGTGCTTCGATGCACTCTTGAGTTCAGTCTGATGAATTATTGTAATAACATATGATTTCTTTTATCACAATTTATTCATTATTGGTTGAGCTTATTTAGGGTATAATCAGCAATATTATTTATTTTGGCTCATACGCGTCGTGGTCCAACTCAGCAGGTCTATACATGAGTCCAGTTAATACTGGAACGAGAGAGAGAGAGAGAGAGAGAGAGAGAGAGAGAGAGAGAGAGAGAGAGAGAGAGAGAGAGTCAAACCACTTGACTGAGAGACGTACTCATTTCCCAAATCAATCAGGGAAACTCGAATTACTGTAACCTTCTCCCCGCCCCCCAACGACTCCCTCCCAAACCCTTAGGGAGGAGGGAAATGGGAGAGAGAAAAAAAATACCAGATAAAATTCATCAATTTTACTGCAAAAATCGTGAACAATCATAAAAAGTGAAAGACTTTTCAGCCGTGGTCCTCACTCGAAGGGCATGTTAAAACTCACCAAATATTAGCTTCCCCTCTCTCTCTCTCTCTCTCTCTCTCTCTTAAGGTCAACTGACCCTTTACCTCAATAAACCAACGAACAGACAGAGTACTGAGAGACAGAAAAGGCTGATGATCGGTCCGTTATTGTTTCGAGAGAACAAATGATGCGCATCAGGGTGATTTGTCGGCCCTTAATCATCATCATAGACTCTACTTTTCAATGGAAGGAGATCAGACACTCTAGAGAGAGAGAGAGAGAGAGAGAGAGAGAGAGAGGGGGGAGGAAGGGAGAGATGGATGCTTCTGGATTCGGAGTATTTATCATTTAGACAAATGGCAACTTTGGGGAAGGGAAGAAGATTATGCACTCTAGAGAGAGAGAGAGAGAGAGAGAGAGAGAGAGAGAGAGGTGGAGGGGGAGAGAACGGGATGCTTATGGATCCGGAATCTTTATCATTCAGACAAGCTTGCTGGAGGTAATTATTTCTTTCTCTTTTCTCTCAAGAGTCTTCACTTCTTTCAACCTGCAGGCAGCGAGAAGGGTCCAGAATTTGTGTAAGTTATCCTGTGAGATATATCTAGTACATCAATATAGACAATATCTTGAAAAAGTGCACCAAGATAGTGCACTACATTTTCATTTTTTTAGTTCCACTAATTCATTACTCATCAACAGGACCCCTTAACTCAAACGCTCTTCCCATTTTGATTGCAAAAATAGTCAGGAAATTTTGTAAGTAATTAGGACAAGGAATGAGTATACAAGAATATACACTGAATACCTGTAAAGAGACTGTTAGTAGGTAGCGGAATAAATTGTGTTTTTTTTTTTATGAAGAAACAAATTTAATATTAAGAAAAGAGAGAGAGAGAGAGTGGCAGTCCCATCTGTGATTTCAAGAGGTAATTTTGAAGCCCTCACGGAGATGTCCGTATGATCTTTTAGATTTCCAAAGGAGTTTTCAGAAGTGATTTAAAAAAGTATTTTATCTGAGAAAAATCATACTCTCTCTTTTGTTCCCTATTCAATGGACCTGCTGCTCCGTCGTGTTTAACGAACTTAAGTCAGCTGCAAATGGCTCGTGTCCCATTTGCTACGGGATGCAGATTTCATTGAATAAGAACACTCGTCTTTATGACGGAAGACCTTAGACGTTGTTTATCTGATGCGCACCATTTAATTGGTGCCATTTGTTATTCATCTGTCTGAATACTAGGACTAAGACGGCTGCTTTCACTGGTGGCCCCAACCATTTTCTCTGTCTGTGCTGTTCTTCTTTTCTCTTTGTTTTGATGTTTTATGTAAAATATCCTACCAAACGTTTAAATCCGGTTATAAAATTAATTAGATATTAGTTAGATGAAAATTGTTCTCTCTCTCTCTCTCTCTCTCTCTCTCTCTCCTCTCTCTCTCTCTCTCTTACCTCATATATTGATGTGTAATTAATTAATGTATTATGATATAGCTATAAAATCAAAAATCATCTAACACCCCGCCCCCTCTCTCTCTCTCTCTTACCTCAGTGGTATTGATGTGGCTAATTAATTAAATATGGCTGTAAATCATAAAATCATCTAACACCCCGCCCCCCCTTCTCTCTCTTACCACAGTGGTATTGATGTGACTAATTATTTATAGCTGTAAATCATAAAATCATCTAACACCTCCCACCCACCCCACCCTCTCTCTCACTCTCGTTTAATCGAACATCCATCTTGTATCATATATTGACGAGTGTCTTGATGTAACTTGGTGGGTCAACGACTATTGTGAGAATGCCATAGGGAAGCTACAATGCAAATCTGTCTGGAAGGATACGAGTTATCGGGTAGCTTTAGTCAATTAAGTCTTATTCGTGACCAATTTTTGGCTTCCTCATCGAGAGAGAAGAAAGAGAGAAGAAGAAGAAGAATTGCTTCTAGAATGTTGTTGTTCACATTCGCGTCTGGTTCAGTCATCTGGTCTCATTTAAAACAGTGTTTTAGTCATTAATAAAAAGGCGAGTGTTGTGTTCCGTGTTTCTGAGAATGATATACTAATTTAATTGTAGGGTAAGACTGAGAAGAAAACAATAAAACGATTGGTTGTTGAATTAAAGATAGATATTAAAGGATGACTGGTTCTGCATTTGTTTCGTAAACTATGCATTTTTGTTTCCCAGATGAAGTATTTTGTTCTGTGTGTTTGGGAATATTATATTGATTTAATTGAAAGCTTAAAACTGGATTGAAATGCAATAAAACGATTAGTTGTTCAGTTAGAATTGAAAAAGAAAATGTTGATTTTTACGGTACTAAGATCACTTTGACAATTATCCATGCCAAAATTTCTTAAGAGGAAACTCATCTTGAAATATCCTCAGATGAAAAATTACTGGTGAATGAAACGCTGTAAATCCCTTTGGCTGAAGTGATTACATGAAGTCCATTTCAATGTCCTTATTTTTTAAATAATAGGTAATATAGCTGAAAAATGGTGAAAATATATAGTATATAAAATTTCATTATGAACTTAGTTATACTGATCTAAAATTCACTTGCAATGGGATTAAACGTGAATTCTTATCAAGTCATCTAATTATTTCTTTTTCTATAAAATGATCCTAGATATATCACTGGTGCGAAACAAATGTGGTGACAATGGCGTCTGCATCTTGCAAAATTAGGAGTTGATCACTTCATTCTCAACGCTATTATTGTCATGTCTTCTCTATGATTCTTCTCTAGGGCAAGACGTTCTCATCTGCATGAGTCCTGAGCTCATTTATCGAATAGTTTTTCCAGATTCCCTCAAGGATCTTGAGAGAGAGGGAGGTGAGATGAGATTACATCTTCTTTGCCAGTTATTATTATTATTATTATTACAGCATATTATTACTCATTTATCTAGTTGTTATTATTATTATTATTATTATTCAGAAGAAGAAACTTATTCATATGAAAGAAGAGACTTCTCTTCTCTATGATTATTCTCTGAAGGGCATCAACCTTCCAAAAATATGTGTGTGTTCATTAGGAAGAAGTAAGAAGAAATAAAGGGAAGTACAGAAAGGAGAAATCACCAGCTGAAAAGAAAAAAAATACTGTAATGAATTTCAATAGATAGATCAAAAATATATTAAAATGCAATCTTTGACAGAACAGGAAAATGTTTTTCTGGCTCGATTGATGAAATTGTTAATTTTTTCACTAATTTTGTTTTTTATGTTGGAATCTGTAGTCTCTCATCTCTGACATTCTCTCATTTAATGCTTGTCAAAAGCAATCTTAGAAAAAGTCTTTTGTATATGTTTATAAATAAATAATCATATTTGGATCTTTATATAAATATAATATTATATATATATTATATTATTATATATATATATATATTATATTATATATTATTATTATTATTATTATAAATGAGTCACTGCCTGTATATGAACGTCTTGCCCTCAAAGAATATGGTGTTAGGAAGACATGATAACAACTTAAACAAATGTCTTCTTAATTAAAAACCTTAATAAATTGATAAACAGATAAAATGTGTAAATGCAGGGACAGTTGACAAAACAGACGCCGTTGTTTATCACTTATCGTAATTTTTTCAAAAGTTCTTCTAGCAACCTTTGTTTAAATGTATTATATATTCACGTTTAGACATATATTGCGTTGTGTAACGTATTTTTATTCAGTATATATATAAGTATAATAATGTTATATAATATTGCTTATATACTTGTATTTCATGATTGTATATAAATCGCGGTGTGATTAAAAATTTACAAAGGCATATGTATATATATATATATATATATATATATAATATATATATATATATATATATATATATATATATATATATATATATATATATTTATATATATATTCACCATATAATTCCTTTCCTTTAAACTTATTCTGGTTTCCATTTAATAAAAGAATATTTGTCTTTTCCACTTATCGTATGTAGACACTTAACTAAAGGTATATACAAGAAATGCAGTAATCTTTGATCACTGAGCAGCCAAGAAACGTTCTAATAAAGAAGGAAGAGTTTAGGTATTGTTATAATGAGAAAAACATTTATGCATAAATATACTGCTAAATCTCACACAAATACTGCTATTAAATATTTTCCTAAAGACTTGTAGACTGAGGTTATTCCAGCATTTGTTTCTTAAAATTCTAATCTATACCGGAGCAAGCTCACAGCTTCCAAAGAATATGGTGCTCGTTAGGAAGAAATAAGGGAGGTAAAGGAAAATACAGAAAGAAGTATTCTTACTTAAAAAGAAAAAAATAAATTAATAAATTGATAAACAGATAAAAATGTATTAAAATGCAAGGACAGTTGACAGAAGAAGAAAATGTCTTTCTGATGAAATTGTTAAATTTTCACTAATTTTGTTTTCATTTGGAATCTGTAGTTATTTAACTCGGACATTCATCTAATGCTTGTCAAAAGCAATCTTCTAACAAAGCTTTATATATATATATATATATATATATATATATATATATATATATATATATATATATATACATATATATAATTTTTCCTCCTTTGCTTTAAATTTATTCTGAATTTCCACTCTCATCGTGATGTAGACACTTAACTAAAGGTGGCAGTACAAGAAATGTAGTAATCTTTGATCACTAAGCAGCCACCCTAATAAAGAAGGAAGAGTTTAATTGTTATAATGAGGAAAAACATTTATGCATAAATATACGAGCTAAAGCTTACCACAAATGCTGTATTAAATATTTTCCTAAAGACTACTGTAGACTGAGGTTATTCAAGATTTGTTTCTTAAGATTCTAATCTATACCTTATTATAAATAATTTCTAAGCAATTATTCTTTCCCTTGAGTATGATTTTTCTCTCAGATAATATACATTGATACATCACTTCAGAAAGGTCCTTTTGGCGAATTGTAGATATTTCTTGGGAACGTATCTTGAGGGCTTCAAAATTATCTCTTGAAATACAGGTGGGACTGCCACTTTCTTTTCTGCTTATTGTTAAATGAGTTTCTTCAAAAAAAGCAATTTATTCTGAAACCTGCTAAAAGTCTCTTTACAGTTATTCAGTGTAAATTCTTGTGTACTCCTCCGTCCTAATTACTTACAAAACAATTTCCAGACGATTTTTTAAAATAAGACAGTGAAGGTCGTCTGAGTAAAGGGGTCATGTTGATGAGTATGAATTACTATGAGATTCAGGGCCTCTGTAACACGGTTTTTTGGACTTTGATTCTTATCAAAGCATCCGATGTAGCTGAAAGTTGACATATGTATATTTTACAACCACACAAATTTTGTCAGCATTATCAATAACCTAAACCCGATGGTTTTAATTTCTACAGAGTAAAAATTATCTAGCCGACGCCTTGGCCGATGATTACGAGCCAAGAGTCGAAAACGTCATTACACGTAAGCAAGGTAAACACCGTTTGACGAAATGTTGCCCCGCCCATCCACCAGACAGAAACTCATTCACCTTGTTCCATCGGCTCCTGAAACCCATGGCAGTCAAGAATGGCTAGAGGTTTGGAATTGTCCCCGTGGTTACCAAAACTGCATTTGTCTTATGACTTGCAACTTTATACAGTCAAGAGAAAGCCCGGGCCATACTTACTATAGCCTGAATGGGTAATTATTCAGTTTCTAGTTTAAATCCAATGCTTATGGTCTGATTTGTATTTAACGTAACGTGATCATAATACATGTAATGTCATTCAGGATTTTGAACATTTCCATTAACTATTCTCTATGCCACCAAGAGAGAGACAAAGAGAGAGATTGTATGTAAACAGTCTTTATATAACTATTTTTGTTAAAATAAGATTGTTATCCAAAGTAAAGACAAGCTTAAATGTGCTAAAATCTCCAGCAGACCAATGGATCATCCGATATACATTTTTTTCTTCTTCTTTAGGCCGTACGACCGTGTTGGATATGTTTTGGGCATGACTGCAGGTGCAGTGAGGGTCAACGTCAACCGTGCCTCCAGTTCCGTTCCTTCACCATCGTCAGAATCACGAGCGCCTGTCGGTCTTTGATAAATTTACGATTGGTGCCATTCGCCGCTGTATCCACAGAAAGTTTATGAAAAGAGGAGCACATTTACTGTTGGTTCCTTGACAAATGACTTCAAAACAGCTGGCATTATTCGGAAATGACATCATGGGCTTCCAGTACTTCGACTCTTGCATTCTATGGGATTCAAGTATAAAACTTCCCAACGTAAGATGTGTGTAAGGAAGGAATCTCTGGAAATTGTATGCCGCCGGATAACTGCTCTCCGTGATCTACGACGCCAAGCGCGCGGGAGGAGGGAAGAGTGGTCGTTTACGTATGTGAAACCTGGTTTACGACAAGGATGGCCCACAACAGGGAATGGGCAGACACTGAGCAGGATGTCACCAGCCCCATACAGTCGTCAGGTTCCTCCTGGAGAAGGTGAGCGTTTTGTGGTGGTGGCAGCTGGCACGAATGAGGGCTTTATAGATGGTTCATACCTGTACTACCTGGCCAAGACCAATCAGGGGAGACTACCATGGCAGATGAATGCAAAGTTGTTCAAACGATGGCTAACGACGCAACCTGCCATCCCCTTTGACATCTGTATATTAACTTGATAATACACCATATCATAACACACTGATAGAGAGTCGATGCCCCACATCAGCAACCAAAAAGAGCGAATCTCATTGAGTAATTATAATGACTTTCAATATATATATATATATGTATATATATATATATATATATATATATATATATATATATATATATATATATATATATATATATATATATATATATATATATATACATATATATATATACATATATATTTATAAATTGTTCAAAAGAGTCCAATTAACCTATTTTAATAGAATTTTATCAAATTGCTCTTTATTGCTTGTACTACATGTAACAATTTATGATCTATCTTTAAAATTATTAATATTCTGTGTGTTCTCTCATCAGGTGGCTAGAACGGCGCAGGATATCGTTCGACCTGCCACCTGCTCAATTCTTCATATTTGCCAAAGAATCGGCCGGAGCGAAGGTATGAGATTGACAACACCATCCGTGAATGGGGCTATGAGGTTGTGCGTTTGGCCCCCGCTCACCCCGAGCTCAATGCAATTGAACAGGTATGGGGGTTCATGAAGAGACACGTACATTCCTCCCTCCGTCGATTTACTCGATCCGACCTGCAGGACAGGTTGGAGGAAGCCAGGCTTTCTGTTACCGCGGAACCCCGGAAGTGTGGGCAGGAGCAGTTCGACAATCCGTCATTTCGAGGGGTATTAAGTCGGACAACATCGAGAACAGTAGAACCAGTCATCATTAGCCTGGCCAGTGACGATGAGGACAGGGAAGATGATCTTTTCCTCGAGAATGATGACTTTGCATTTTGTAAATAAATCATGAATAGTTTAAGTTTTATTTGTACATCTAATGGGGAATTTATAGAAGTAAAGTAGACATAATTAATTTATCCTTTAAAATAATTACAACATGTAGCAAAACAAATAGTAAAGATGCAATGAAGGAATGATGCCATGTACATATCTTGCTTCAACATCGGCTATAACATGCCCAATTGCCATAATTTGTTAGCTTAATGAAATAACCTATCATCTAATGTTAAACTTAATTTTACAAGGGAGGCCATGGCTATTGCACAGTGAAAAAACATGACAAAGACTTTATGAATGGCGGAACGATACATAGATGTGGGTGGGGCATCTGTGCTAGCGTAGTAATACTACTGTAGCAGTAGTGCCGCAACAGTAGTAATAGCAGTAATATACATGAATTAAATGTTTAGGCCAACTGCTGGGATCCTTGAGGATCATTTAGCACTTCTTACAACTACTCGAGAAATGAGTTTTTATAGCCAGAAGTTAAATTTTCTAATCCAACAATGCACATGATAGCCTTCAGTGTTCTCCTGAATTATAATGAGGCCAAAGTGGCTGGAGCCTCGAGCCTCATGAAGTCATCATTCTGACGATAATTATTGGTGAAGGTTTAAAGCCAACATACGGTACCGGCTATTTTTTTTTTTTTTTTTTTTAGTAAATATGGTGAATGGCAATAAATAAAAATTCCTTGACGTTGGATATAGTAGTTATCAAATCAAGCTTGTCTACTATGTTTTTGAAAAGTACCAACTATTCCCACCATCTTGTCAATCTGATTGTGACCTATAAAGTAGACTGTAATTTCTTAGAAATTTATTTTGGGGATTAGACTAATAATCGAGATGTTTTTGTATTTATTAACATATTTTGTTTGTTTGTTCATTATGTAACTATCAGTGGAGAGGTTTCAGAGTTCATGAAGGTGTACTGCTTTGCTTGTATTTAAATTTTTATGTCATTGTTGCCAGAGGTCTAGCCTTCGTTACGTGTAGCCAATCATCCATCGAAGAGGGGAAGAAATGCTGTATAATTGTAACGAGTGCGTTCAAGAAACCTTTCTCTGGGTAAGTTGGCCGTCTTCAAAAAAAAAGTCACTTTTACATTATAAGTACCAAATTTATTCAGCCTACGTAATGCAGAATACAGTCAAAATTTATGTGTAGATATAATGTGTATTCTGAATAAGCGTTATATTTATGAAATGCATAGATAAAAAAGTTATCGCGAAAAAACCGTGTTGCAGAGGCCCTGAATCTCATAGTAGATAAGCATATGCAGCACTGGTTAGGACTACCAATAAGTCACTGACTCGTATTCAACCTGTTTGTGATATGTATGGAATAAGGTCTCGACATGTGTTTGTGACATGTTTAAATGCAGCAGGGGACACACTCTGAGAGACGGGGTTGTACTAGTCATCCAGGCTATGTGTTCTGATTAACGTGCGAATCCAAAAAGACCAATAGTAGACAGTGAACTGAATTGAACCGAATATAGAAGAATCTAGGCTAAAGGCCAACCACTGGGAACTATGAGGTCATTCACTGCTGAAACGGAAATTGACAGTTAAAGGTTTGGAAACCTCGCATTTGCGCTATGAATCAGGAGAGGGTGGAAAGTAGGATGGAAGAAAGAGAATATGAAAGGAGGTACGGTAAAAGGAACGAAAGGGGTTGCAGCTAGGGACCGAAGGCATTACGCTGCCAAGAACCTTAAGTAAAGCCTACAGTGCACTGCACGAGGTGCACTGACGGACCTAGACAGTGATACATTGCGGGAAATGTGAAACTGAAGGCTGTACTTAGAGGCCTTTGGAGGCTGATCCACAGGAAGAGTTTCCAAGTGCCGAGAAGTTTAAATAATGAGATGGATGTCTAAAGGAGTGTTGCGTAATACATTTTGTTCCCAGAGAGTTTCGTTTACCTATGATTAATTATATCCTCCGGGAAGTGTGGGTGTGTTTCTTGTTCTTTGCAAACGTTTGCTGTTCCACGAGACAACGTTTGCCTAATTATTGTTATGTATATATATATATATATATATATATATATATATATATATATATATATATATATATATATATATATATATATATATATATATATATATAATATATATATATACTATTACCCCAGCCCACTACAATGCCACAGGCTCTCCTCTAGTGAAACATGGTCCAAGGAACGTTGTTCCTTAAGAGATTCAGCAACAAAGCAGCTGAAAGAACTTGCAAACATACCAGGGCGTTTTAACAGAAGGAGGAGGAAGTCAATGACGGCAAACATTCTCTTTGTTCCCTCAAATTTTGCCACGGCACCACCTGTTGCTTTTTGAGAGAGTTACCAGAAATGGTGCTTCAAAGGATGCGGTGTGTTTGTTCCTTTGCGAGATATTGGACGTGGAAGGAGATCTTTGTGCTCTTAAAAAGAGTGGGGAGGAAGGTAAGGATATTTTAAAGATTCGTTTGAAAATGTATTATATATATATGGGCCAAATAACGTGCGATAACATAGGACATGAATTAAGGAGTTTGTGCAACTTTAAGACTGGTTCGTTCTCTCTCTCTCTCTCTCTCTCTCTCTCTCTCTCTCTCTCTCTCTCTCTCTCTCTCTCTCTCTCTCTCTGAAAAAGAGAAACCTGAGTTCAGTAGCAATTAAAAACGTTCATTTTAAAGTTTATAGATAATAATTCTTGACGTGAAAATATCCAGTTGCTATTATGTGGTTCACTTCTGTTTAAAAAAATTTATTTGTTTTTTTTTTACTACAAAATGTGCTAAGATAAAATAACATAATAAAAAGGAGGGGAAATGGCATCATGCTTGCACTTAATTGAAGAAAAAAAAATATAATATTCATGTAATGTTTAAACATGCACATAATCTACTTCGTGAATTTCGACCAAAAATAGGCTAACAGAATTGAAATAAAAGAGGTTGCTAACATGCATTTAAATAGAAGATATTTAAATACACCGCATTTTAAGTTAAGCTAATGATACGTTAAATATACTTTATCATTTTATATATGATAGTTACTTTCGACGATTCTTCAAAGAAGAAGAACTTAAATTCATCTGATTCTTTCTATCATTTTGCATCATTCCACGTCCCTTGTCTCGAGTGATGCAATTCCAGTCGTCCTATTTATTGAAATGTTTAATGATAAACAATAGAAAATATATTTATTTTCACATCTGGAACATAAAATCTAAAACTATTTAAAAATGCACAACACATCAAAAGCAAATATTTACAACTATTGAACTTGAAGCCTTTGCCAGAGGTGCATAAAATTCCCCGTTTGAAAATGCATGACAAATTTACGTGGAAAGTTGGGCTAAAAAAGACATTTTAACTTCCAATATCTTTTTTATAACTTTCGTGCTAAAACAAAGAGAAAAAAAAATATTACAACGTGTGGAAAGGAATGGTTGAATAGGCGCAGATATTATGACTCAGAATCGGTTTAGTAATTTTTGGAATGAATGAAAAGTAAAGTGCACAGCTAAAGGATTAAAATTCTTTCGATTATATCACAAACAGAGATCTACAAAAATATTTCATTTAATTTTCCTCATTTAAGTTAACATTTAGGTGAATACAGTAACTTCACTTAACAAATATTTATGGATCATTTTCACCTTTAAATTCTTAAAGATTTTGGAGTGTTTTATTCTAATATAATCTGGATTGTTATGCCTATCATGGCACTTTTTACTTTATTTCAGTAGACAAATTTTTGCTTTAAAGAAAATATTGCCTAACTGTATATTAAACCATAGTCTTTGACAAGTGAGCTGATCACTGATTAATCATTGTTTCAATCAAAGTCAGGGTTTTTAGGCTTCATTACTATAGCTGGCCTTATTGCTATAATTACATCAATATTATTATTATTTATAGTTGCTAAAATTTTTTTTTTACCAATTTGATGTGTTTTCTCATTTGATGTGTTTTCTCTCTTTAGATCAATTTTTATTCTTTCTAATATATATATATATATATATATATATATATATATATATATATATATATATATATATATATATATATATATATATATATATCATAATTTAAAGCAGTAGGGAAAGGCATCCTCATCGTCTACAGTTTATTTTCAATGCCGACGTTTCATGACGAATTCCAAGTCGCATTTTCAAGGCTATAAAATATAATTTGCGAACATCAATAATAAATTAATGCAATGGCAACAGCTCTTTATGTAGTAAAAATATTTAAAACAAAACACCTCATTCCAAGACAAGTCAGTAATAAGTAAAAGGAGTTCACTAAAATCTTAAAACAACCTACCTATATGAAAGAAAGAGCAAGACACATAAATAAATAAAAACAGAGTGAGGAAAACCAGTTGCCCAAACTAGGCTATAAACAATTTAACTGAGGACGATTGAGTATTTAACGACGGTACAGTCTTCTTGATAATTATGGATTCT